>NC_048223.1:42883311-42889182 GCF_002007445.2 Ailuropoda melanoleuca
GTGAGAAACAAATAAACAAATCATAAAATGGGCAGAAGATATGAACAGACACATTTCCAATGAGGACATACCAATGGCTAATAGACACGTGAAAAAATGTTCAAAATCATTGGCCATCAGGGAAATTAAAAATCAAAACCACACTAAGATACCACCTTATGCCAGTTAGAAGGGCAAAAATCAACAAGGCAGGAAACAGCAATTGCTGGAGAGGATGTGGAGAAAGGGGATCCCTCCTACATTGTTGGTGGGAATGCAGGTTGGTGCAGACACTCTGGAAAACAGTTAGAGGTCCCTTAAAAAGTTAAAAATTGAGCTACCCTATGACCCAGCCATTGCAATACTGGGTATTTACCCCAAAGATACAGACGTAGTGAAGAGAAGGGCCATATTCACCCCAATGTTCATAGCAGCTTTTTCCACAATAGCTAAATCATTGAAGGAGCTGACATGCCCTTCAATGGATGACTGGATTAGGAAGTTGTGGTCCATATATATACAATGGAATATTATTCAGCTATCAGAAAGAACGATTTCTCAACATTTGCTGCAACATGGATGGCACTGGAGGAGATAATGCTAAGTGAAATAAGTCAAGCAGAGAAAGACAATTATCATATGGTTTCTCTCATCTATGGAACATGAGAACTAGGAAGATCGTTAGGAGAAGAAAGGGATAAAGAAAGGGGGGTAATCAGAAGGAGGAATGAGACATGAGAGACTATGGACTCTGACAAACAAACTGAGGGCTTCAGTGTGGAGGGGGCTGGGGGAGTGGGATAGGCTGGTGATGGGCGGTATTGAGGGCACATATTGCATGGTGCACTGGGTGTTATATGCAACTAATGAATCATCAAAGTTTACATCAACAACCAGGGATGTACTGTATGGTGACTCACATAATAAAAAAATATTTAAAACAAGACCAAAAAAACAAAAAAAAATCAAAATATACCACAAAGCTATAGTAATCAAAACAGTATGGTAGTGGTACAAAAATAAACACACAGATCAATGCAATAGAATAGAAAGCCCAGAGATAAACCCACAATTACATGGCCAATTAATATTTAACAAAGGAGGCAAGATTAAACAATGGGAAAAAGACGGTCTCTTCAACAAAGAGCGTTGGGAAAATTGAAACTGGACCATGTTGTTACATCACACACAAAAATAAACTCAAAAAAAATTAAGGACCTTATGTGAGACCTGAAACTATTAAAATCCTAGAAGAGAGCACAGGCTGTAATTTCTCTGACATCACTCATAACATCTTTCTAGATATGTCTCCCAAGGCAAGGGAAACAAAAGCAAAAATAAACTATTGGGACTACATCAAAATAAAAAGCCTTTGCACTGCAAAGGAAACAACCAACAAAATCAAAAGATACCCTATGGAATGGGAGAAGATATTTGCAAATGACATGTCCGATAGAGGGTTAACATCCAAAATATATAAAGAACAAGACAACTCAACACCAAAAAGCAAATAATCCAATTAAAAAATAGGTAAAAGACATGGACAGGCATTTCTCCACAGAATACACACAGCTGGCCAACAGACACATGAAAAGGTGCTCAAAATCACTCATCAGGGAAATGCAAATCAAAACTATAATGAGATATCACCTCATACCTGTCAGAATGGCTAAAATTAAAGAATCAAGAAAAAAGTGTTGACAAGGATGTCGAGGAAAAGGAACTCCCTTGCACTGTTGGTGAGAATGCAAACTGGTACAGCCACTGTGGAAAAACAGTATAGAAGTTCCTCAAAAAATTAAAAATAGAACTATCCTATGATCCAGTAATCACACTACTAGGTATTTACGAAAAGAATTTGAAAACACTAATTTGAAGGGATATATGCACCCTTATGTTTGTTGCAGCATTATTTACAATAGCTGAATTATGGAAGCAGGCCAAGTGTTCCTTGACTGATGAATGGACAAAGAAGATGTGTTATATAAATATATATATAGTTTTATTCAGCCATAAGAAAGAATGAAATCTTGCCATTTGCAAAGACATGGAGGGATCTAGAGATATAATGCTAAGGAAAATAAGTCATTCAGAGGAAGAAATTAGTCAGTCAGAGGAAGCCAAATACCATATGATTTCACTCATCTGTGGAATTTAAGAAACAAAACAAAGGGGGAAAAAAAGACAACAAAAAAACAGACTCTTACCTACAGAGAACAAACAGATGGTTACCAGAGGGGAGGTGGGTGAGGGGAACATGGGTGAATAGGTGATGGGGACTGAGAGTACACTTATATTGAAGAGCGCTGTGTAATATATAGAACTGTTGAATCACTATATTGTGTACCTGAAACTAATGTAACACTGTATGTTAACTACAAAAAAAAAAAAGTTTTATCTCCCTCTAGCAAGGTATTTACAGGAAGACAATTGGAAGCTTCCTGAAAGAATGTCACTGCAGGGTGTCAGCTTATCCTTTGCCCTCAGCTTGCCTTCTGCTTCCTCATCACTAATAATATTGGTAATTTGTGTCTTTTCTCTTTGCTTTTCAGTTCTGCTAAATGCTTGTTAATTGTATTAATCTTTTTGAAATAGTAGCTTTTGGTCTCATTGATTTATCTACTATTTTTCCTTTCCAATTTCATATCTCTCTGTTAGACCTTTTATTATTTTCACAGGTTCCTGAGGTTCATTCATTTTTTCCAATCTTTTTTCTGTTTTTCAGATTGACATAAATCAATAGGATTTAGCCAAAATTCATCAGCCCTCTCCTCCCTCTATGTGCTATTGAGCCCATCCAGAGAGGTTTTTTACTTTGGTTTTTGTAATTTTCTGTTATAAAATTTTCACCTAGTTCTTCCTTTTGTACTCTATTTCTTTGCTGAGACTTTCTATTTTTAGCATTTGTTTCAAAGTGTTCGCAATTGCTTGAGTAATTTCATAATGGCTGACTTAAAGTCTTTGTCAGATAATTCTGTCATTTTTGTTTCTATGCATTAGCATCTTTTGATTGTCCTTTTCCATGCAAGTTGAAATTTTTGTGGTTCTTCATATGCTGAATAATTTTGGACTGTATCCTGACATTTTAAGTATCCTGTTTTGATACTCTGAATCTTATTTAAATCCTATGGAGAGTGTTGATGTTTTTGTTTTAGCAGGTAATGGAGCTGATTGGGTTAGGCTAAAAGTTTATATCAGTTCAGTTGTCAAAATCTTTGCAGGGCTCTTCATGTCTGTCATGGATGTGTATCACTCAGTCTGGAACCCAGCATTGTCACTGTATTCTAATAAGGTAATCTATCCATTACTTTAGCTGTCAAAATCTTTAATATGCTATTTATGATATCATGCACAATTCATGGCTCAGAAGAGAGCCCTGGACTCATAAACAACTGTTTATAACAGCTCTGTTCATTAACAGTTGCTTTTCTGAACTCTCTGTAGTCTCCCTGATACTTTCTGATTTCTTAGATTTCTCCTTTTCAGTCTTCTGGCCAGAAAATTGGGACTGTAGTTCTCCTACTTAACCACACACTTCCATGATTGGGTCTGCATTCAGGCCAAATGCTGGGAAGATAGAGATCAAAGATGAACAGGGGTTGTCCCCACCATTTTCGTATCAAAATCAACTACTGCCCTCACTTGACAGGATTACCTAGGGGCTGGGGTGTGAGAGAAAAAGGAGGAAGATTAAATCCAGGAGGATTTCTGCCTTTCTCTCTTTCTCTCTCCCCCCCCCACCTCTGTGTGTTTGTGTGTGTGTGTGTGTGTGTGTGTGTGTGTGTGTGTGTGTGTTAGGAGTTAGCTTTCCAACTCCTCAGGCAAGAAAAACTAAGGGATTCTCCTGGAGCTCTTCTGTGCCACAGCACTCACTTCTGAGTTTCTGGCTACATTGAGTTTGACTGGGAGATATGGCAGGAGAAAAAAAAAAGTAAACTCCCTACCAAATTGATAGTACTTTGTTTCTGGGTTCTTTCTCAGTCAGCCTGCTATTATTTACTTTTCAAAGTCCTCAAATAGCTATCTCATGCACTCTGTTCAGGTTTCATAGTCATATACAGTAGGAGTGGTGGGTGGGTGCTTTTTCTATCTTATTCAGAAACTGAAAACCAGGGTTAAGAATTTATCCTAAGGAAATAATCAAAGTGGTGTGCTGAAAACTGTTGCAGTAGTCCCCCCTTATCCACAGTTTTGCTTTCTGTGGTTACACTTATTCACAGTCAACCAGGGTCAAGAAGCTGATGATCATCGTCCTTGGGACATATTAACAGAAGGCCAGTAGTAGCCTAACACTACATCACAGGGCCTACATCATTCACCTCATGTCATCTCACCATGTTAGCATTTTATCATCTCACATCATCACAAGAAGTACAAGGGTGAGTACAATATAGTAAGATATTTTGAGAGAGAGAGAAACCACATTATGTAACTTTAATTACAGTATATTGTTATAATTGTCCTCTTTTATTATTGTTGATCTCCTGCTGTGCCTAATTTATAAATTAAACTTTATAATAGTTATGTATGTATAGGAAAAAGCATAGTAAAAGCTTAGGTACTTTTTGCAGTTTCAGGCATCCACTAGGAGTTTTGAGAAGTATCACCTGCAGATAATGGGGTCAACTGTATTCACGGGATTTTCATCACAGCAGTATTTAAAATAATTATATAGCCTGTGCTATTCTGTGAAAGCAATAAAATCTGTTTATTTTAACTTAAATCTGGCTGATTTAAGCAGAATATATATTTTAAAGGGATATTGAATGGCTTAAAGAATGCCAAGGAGAATAAAGAATTAATATTTATTCTTCTAAAATTTTTCCAAAAAGTAGAAATGGAAGGAAAACTTCCAAACTCATTCTATGAGTCCAGCATTACCTTGGTCCCAAAACCAGACAAAGACCCCACCAAAAAGGAGAATTACAGACCAATATCCCTGATGAATATGGATGCAAATTTCTCAACAAGATACTAGTTAATTGGATCCAACAGTACCTTAAAAGGATTATTCATCATGACCAAGTGTGATTTATTCCTGGGCTGCAGGTGTACTTTGATATCCACAAATCAATCAACATGACTCACCACATTAATAAAAGAAAGGATAAGAACTATATGATTCTCTCAATAGATGCAGAAAAAGCAGTTGATAAAATACAGCATCCTTCCTTGATAAAAACCCTCTACAATGTAGGGATAGAGGGAACACACCTCAATATCATAAAAGCCATATACAAAAAAAAAAAAAAACCTATAGCAAATGTCATCCTCCTCAGGGAAAAACTGAGAGCTTTTCCCCTAAGACTCTCACCGCTGTTGTTCAACATACTACTGGAAGTTTAGCCTCAGCAATCAGACAACAAAAAGAAATAAAAGACATCCAAATCAGCAAAGAAGAAATAAAACTTTCACTCTTCCCAGGCGACATGTTACTCTATGTAGGAAACCCAAAAGACGCCACAAAAAAATTGCCAGAACTAATAGAGGAATTCAGCAAAGTTGCAGGATATAAAATCAATGCATAGAAGTCTCTTGCATTTCTATACACTAACAAAGAAGCAACAGAAAGAGAAATCAAGGAATCGACCCCTTTTACAGTTGCACCAAACACCATAAGATACCCAGGAATAAACCTAACCAAAGAGGTAAAAGGTCTGTGCTCTGAAAACTACAGAACACTTATGAAGGAAATTGAGGAAGACACAAAGAAATGGAAAATCCATGCTCATGGATTGGAGGAATAAATAACTGTTAAAATGTTTATTCTCCACAAAGCCATCTACACATTCAATGTAATCCCTATCAAAATACCATCAATATTTTTCACAGAGCTGGAACAAACAATCCTAAAATTTGTATGGAACCAGAAAAGATCCTGAATAGTCAAAG
>NC_048223.1:42889282-42927606 GCF_002007445.2 Ailuropoda melanoleuca
CACAGAGCTGGAACAAACAATCCTAAAATTTGTATGGAACCAGAAAAGATCCTGAATAGTCAAAGGAATGTTGAAAAAGAAAACCAAAGTTGGAGGCATCACAATTCTGGACTTTGAGCTGTATTACAAAGTTGTAGCTATCAAGACAGTATGTGAGCTGTATTACAAAGTTGTAGCTATCAAGACAGTATGTACTGGCACAAAAACAGACACATAGATCAATGGAACAGAATAGAGAACCCAGAAATGGACCCACAACTCTATGGCCAACTAATCTTTGACAAAGCAGGAAAGAATATCCAATAGGAAAAAAAAAAGGCATTCTCTTAAACAATTGGTGTTGGGAAAATTGGACAGCCACATGCAGTAAGAAAATGGACCACTTTTAAAAAAATTTTTATTTATTTGTCAGAGAGAGAGAGAGAGAGCACAAGCAGGGGGAGCAACAGGCAGAAGGAGAAGCAGGCTCCCTGCTGAGCAAGGAGCCTAACTGGGGACTCAATCCCAGGACCCTGATCATGACCTAAGCTGAAGACAGATACTTAACTGACTGAGCCACCCAGGTGTCCCAGAAAATGGACCATGTGTACACCATACACACAAAAAAAAAACTCAAAATGGATGAAAGACCTAAATGTGAGACAGGAAACCATAAAAATCCTAGAGGAGAACACAGGCAGCAACCTTTTTGACCTCGGCCTCAGCAACTTCTTGCTAGACATATCTCCAGAGGCCAGGGAAACAGAAGCAAAATTGAACTATTGGGACCTCATCAGGATAAAAAGCTTTTGCACAGCAAAAGAAACAGTTAACAAAACTCAAAGGCAACCTATGGAATGGGAGAAGATATTGGCAAATGACATATCAGATAAAGGACTAGTATCCAAAACTGATAAGGAACTTATCCAACTCAACACCCAAAAAATAAAAAATCAGTCAATCAGGGCAGAAGACATGAGCAGACACTTCTCCAAAGATGACATACAAATGATTAACAGACACATGAAAAATGCTCAACATTATTCGGCATCAGGGAAATACAAATCAAAACCACAATGAGATACCACCTCACACCTGTCAGAACGGCTAAAATTAACCAGTCAGGAAACAACAAGTGTTGGCTAGGGTGTGGAGAAAGGGGAACCCTCTTACACTGTTGGTAGGAATCCAAACTGGTGCAGCTACCCTGAAAAAGAGTGTGGAGGTTCCTCAAGATATTAAAAATAGAGCAACCCTACAACCCAGCAATTGTACTACTAGGTTTTCATCGGATGGATACAAAAATAATGATTCAAAGGGACACATGCACCCCAATGTTTATAGCAGCAATGTCCACAGTAGCCAAAATATGGAAAGAACTCAGATGTTCATTGACAGATGAATGGATAAAGAAGATGTGGTATGTAGATATATACAACGGAATATTACTCAGCCATCAAAAGAATGGAATGTTGCCATCTGCAATGATGTGGATGGAACTAGAGGGTATTATGCTAAGAAAAATCAGTCAGTCAGAGAAAGATAAATACCATATGATTTCACTCATATGTGGAATTTAAGAAATAAAACAGGTGAACGTAGGGGAGGGGAAGAAAAAATAAAATAAGAGGAAAATAAAGAGGGAGGCAAACCATGAGACTCTTAAGTATAAGAAACAAACTGAGGGTTGCTGGAGGGGTGGTGGGTGGGAGGATGGGGTAATTGGGTGATGGGCATTAAGGAGGGCAATTGATGCCATGAGCACTGGGTGTTATATGCAACTGATGAATCACTAAATTCTACCCCTGAACCTAATACTATACTATATGTTAACTAAATTGAATTTAAATTAAAAATTTAAAAAGTAAGTTGGGCTTTTGATGCCAATTCTTTAGCTCTAAGTCCTAAAGATTTTCATTTTTTTTCTAAAAGTTTTATAATTTTTTGTTTTACACTTAAGCTTGTAATCCATTTTGAGGGTTTTTTGTTTTGTTTTCTTTTCTTTGTGCAGCTATTGCTGCACACTGAAGTGTAACTGTTTTTAAACAATATTTCTCACTTCTGGACTTAGAGCCAATGAGGGAAGTTCTAATTCTGGTTTTAATTTTACCCTTTCTACAGTTTCTATGAATTCCTGTGGCTTACATCTTCATATATCTCATAGCTATCAACCTGGCAGCATTAGGTTATTCCAACTTTGCATCACACCAACCTGGCCTCACCAGTTCTTATAAGAATTTACTCATGTCAAATATTTTGTGGTTTTGCTATACTTCCTCAAGGATTTGAGAGATCATGTGAAAGTGTCCCATCTTGAAATACTTGTCCTACAGCCACCTTGCTGGCTATTTTCTCTCCCTCTCCCTCCCCTTCTCCCATGTTCATTCATTTCCACTTCCCCCTTCTCTCAACCCACAGATATCTTCTCCTTTCTTTCACTAACAATTTTGCGCTCACCCTGTCCCCTCAGGGTCTCACCTGCTTCCCAGTGGCTTAACAAAGTACTTCTTTCAAACATATCCAGTGCTCTACTCAAGATAACACTTGGTAAAGAATATTCTCTCTCAAAGAAATCACAGTTATGTGCTTTTCTTCTATTTCCAATCAGTTATTCTTACTCAAGTTGTTATTCAAGAATAATTAGACATTCAATAAGCAAATTATCTGTAGAAGATTTAACCTACTTAAAGGGGGAATAAATGAGATGTAGCTACCTGTGTACTATCCCTTGAAGAAGCTTATAAAAGTACAGCCTCAATAGCTGGGATTCTCTGAGGAGAACCCCAGTGGGGAGAACAATGGCTAAAAATAGCATTTGACCTTGGGTATCTGAAAGGAAAATGATGAAAAATGTTGACCAGTGAGTTTAAAGTATCTTTGAAGAAAAAAGAAAAATAAAAGCATACCCACTTTTTTAAAGTGCATGGAAGTCACCTTCTGCACTTTCTGGAAAGGAAAAGCTATTCAGCCAAGATGTAGGCTTTCAGGCATGACCTTCAACAGGCAAGGGGCAGCACTCCATGTACCAAGAAGATGGTGGAGGTGACAGGGTAGCAAAGTAGAGTGATAGATGCCCCAAAATGTTGGAGAGATCACAAAGTAAGTGGCCAGATCAGGAGGCAGAGCCATCATGGAATCAAAACTTAAAAAGGCTGCTTTCACTCTCAGCAAAGAGATACATGTCAGATGGGCTGCAAGTTCTGGGATTGATGGCATTCGTGTGAACTGAATGTTCCCATGGAGGATGAGGGAGGAAAAATCTGATTCTAATATCTTACTACAAATATGTTCACCAATGCCAGCACCCTCACCACTGCAATGGAATGTCTTCTTAATGGGAGGAAATGAAAGACTGAAAGAGGTTTCTTTTTGATTCTCACACTCCCCAGTCACTGTGTTGCTCTGATCTTTCCCTTGTGTTACTCCCTTTACTCTTAAGTACATGAGAGCTCACCACTATAGCAACTATGGAGAACTCAGAAATGAATGAGAACATCACTATCCAGGCTGTCCAGAACCTAGGAAAGTTAACAGGCTAGTGAAACATATGTCAAAAAACCCCATAATTGTGCCCTTAGAAATAAGGAAGAAGACTTTGGTTTATGTAAGAAGTAGCTTTAAGCAAGCCTCAAAGTACATACTGACTCTGTTGGGTGGAGTTGGGCTGGGGAAAAAGACCTTTAATGGGTAAAGGTAGTGTATCTGCAGTGTGCTAGACACTGATATTATCCATGGGTTATGTTAGTTATGTTTGTTTTAACAATTTATTGAGTGATACTAGATGTCAGACTCTGGGTCCAGCTATGAACAGAGAAGTCACCTTCTTTGTAGAAGTTGGAGTCTAATGGTATGACAGGCAGAATAATGGCCTTCCAATGTGTCTACATCCTAATCCAGAGAACCTGTGAATATGTTATTGTTGGTTAGGTTAGGTTAGGTTTGTTATATTATGTTATGTTTTGATGTTTTATGTTATGTGGCAATGAAGAAATAAGGTAGCAGGTGGAATTAGGCTCACCTTAAAACAGGTTGATGATCCTGAACCAATGTAATGACAAGGATCCCTAAATGTGGAAGAGGGAGGCAGAGGACAAAGTGTCTGTGATTGATGTGAAAGACTTGACCAGCCATTGCTGACTCTGAAGATGGGAGAGGCCATGAGCAAGGAATGCAGACTGCCTCTAGAATCTGGAAAAGGCAATAAAATGGATTCTCCCCTAGAGCCGTGAGAAAGGAACATAGTCCTGCTGTCACATGAATTTTAGCCCAGTAGCATTCATTTTGGACTGCTGACCTCCACAGCTATAAGATAAGAAGTTTGCGCTGTTTCAAGTCACTAAGTTTTGGGGAACTGCATGTTGCTGCCAATGCTTTTATCTGGTAAGGAGTAAGGCAGAAAGGCTGTAGAAGGTGTGTTTCAGTGAGAGGTAGCAGACCATTGTGTTCATTCCAACTTTGCCATCAATTCATAGCTTTACTCAATCATTTAGCTGGAACCATGTGCTGGGCAGAATGCCAGATGCCAGAATACAACAGAAAACAAGACAAGAAAGTTTCCAGTTCTTGAGGAACTTGTAGTCTAATTGGAGAGAAGATAAAAAGTCAATGAAAACATAAATAATCCAAATTGTAATAAACACAATGAATGAAATTAACATCATAGTGCCATAAGAAATACAATGGTCAAGAAAGGCCTTTCCTAGATGATATTTAAGTTAAAATCTATTAAAAAGAGATAAAAACATATAAAGAATATATGCAAAAAGAACAGGAAAAGCAAAGTTCTGTGGCTGGAAAGAGCTGTTACCATGGTCTAAGATTTGACAGGTGGCTTATGTGACAGGAAAATAGTAAGCAAGGGGAAGAAGTGGACAGGGGCTAGCTCATACAGGCTTTTTAAACCACACGGGAAATTTTTCTTGAGAGCAATGGAAAACTTCTGAAGGTGTTATAGACAGAATAGTGTTATAGCCCTATTCACATTTCATATTATTGTTTGTTAACTTTTTATTTTGAAATAATTATAGATTCCCAGAACACGGCAAAGAAATACAAGAAGTTCCATGTACCCTTCACTCAATTTTTCCCAATGGAAAATTCTGGCATAACTATAGCACAATTTCAAAACCAGGGTGTTGGCATTGGTAGAATAAGCAGAACTTATTCAGATTTTACCAGTTTTACATGTATTTATTTGTGTATGTGTATATATAATTTTATGCAGTGTTGCCACGTGTAAATTCACGTAACCACCATCACAGTCAATATACAAAACTGTCCATCAGCACGGAGCGCTCTTGTACCACCCTTTGTAGCTACCTGTATCCCCCCCTTCCTCACCTAAACCCTTGGCAACCTATAACCTCTTTACCACATCTATAACATTTTATTTCAAGAATGCTATATGAATGGAAACATACAGTATGCAATTTTGAGATTGGCTGTTTTATGCAGCCTAATGCCCCCAAGATTCATCCAAGTTGTTGTTTGTACCAATATATGTTCCTTTTTATTGCCAAATAGTATTCCATGGTATAAATATACCACAATTTGATATCCATTTACCTAATGAATGAAATTTGGGTCATTTCTAGTTTTCAGCTTTTGCAAATAAAGTTGCTATGAACAGGTTTTGCTATGTGCAGGTTTCTATGTGACATGTCTTCATTTCTCTGAGATAAATGCTCAAGTGTGTAATTACTGAACTCTAAGGTAGTTGCATGTTTAGTTTTATATGAAACTTCCAAACTTTTTCCCAGAGTGGCTGTATGTACCATTTTAAATTCCTACCAGCATGTATGAATAATCCATTTTTTCTACATCTTCACCAGCATTTGGTGTTACCACTATTTTTAGCTATTCTGATAGGTGTTGTGTATTTAATTTGCATTTTCCAAGGGGCTAATGGTGTTGGACATCTTTTCATGGGTTTATTTGCCATCTGCATACCCTCTATGGTAAAATGTCTGTTCATGTCTTTTGCCCAATGCCTATTTGGATTGTTTTCTTACTGTTAACTTTTGAAAGTGATTCATGTATTCTATATACAAATCTTTTGTCATATATGTGCTAGTGAAAATATGTTCTTCCAGTCTATAGTTTGTATTTTTGTCCTTTTAACAAGGCCTTTCATAAAGCAAAAGTTTTTAATTTTAGTGAAGTCTGATTTATCAGTTTTTCTTTTTATAAGTTGGGCTTTTGAGTTAAAAATAGAACTACTCTACAACTCAGCAATTGCACTACTTGGTCTTTATCCAAAGAATACCAAAATAAATTTGAAGGGACACATGTACCCTAATGGAATATTACTCAGTCATCAAAAAGAATGAAATCTTGCAATTTGCAATGATGTGGATGGAACTAGAGGGTATTATGCTAAGCAAAATAAGTCAGTCAGAGAAAGACAAATACCTTATGCTTTCACTCATATGTGGAATTTAAGAAATAAAACAGATGATCATAGGGGAAGGGAAGAAAAAATAAAATAAGAGAAAAATAGAGAGGGAGGCAAACCATGAGACTCTTAACTATAGAGAACAAACTGAGGGTTGTTGGAGGGGAAGTGGGTGGGAGGATGGGATAATTGGGTGATGGGCATTAAGGAGAGCAGTTGATGCCATGAGCACTGGGTGTTATATGCAGCTGATGAACCACTAAATTCTACCCTTGAAACTAATACTACACTATATGTTAACTAAATTGAATTTAAATAAAAAATTTAAAAAAAAATAAGTTGGGCTTTTGATGCCAATTCTTTAGCTCTAAGTCCTAAAGATTTTCTACTTTTTTCTAAAAGTTTTATAATTTTTTGTTTTACACTTAAGCTTTTTTTTTTTTTTAGATTTTATTTATTCATTCGACAGACAGAGAGACGAACAGTGAGAGAGGGAACACAAGCAGGGAGAGTGGGAGAGGAAGAAGCAGGCTCCCAGCGGAGGAACCTGACATGGGGCTCGATCCCAGAATGCCAGGATCACGCCCTGAGCCGAAGGCAGACGCTTAACAACTGAGCCACCCAGGCGCCCCTATACTTAAGCTTGTAATCCATTTTGAGGGTGTTTTGTTTTGTTTTGTTTTGTTTCCTTTTTTGTAAGCTGAGAGATTTAGGTTGGTTTGGGATTTTTGGTTTTTGCCTACAGAGGTGCATTTATTCCAGCTCCATCTGTTGGTGCTCTCTCTATCCCTCCAATAAGTTGCTTTTGTACCTTTGTCAAAAATTGTGTGTTGATTTCTGTGCTCAGTATTGTGTTCCATTGTCTAAGTGTCTATCCCTCCGCAATACCACACTGTCTTGGTTACTGTAGCTGTATAATAACATAATATAATAAAAAACATTAAAAACTAAAAATAAATAAATAAATCTTGAAGTCAAGATTGATTCTTTTCAATTTATTCTTCTTTGGCATAGTGTTGTTTTTTTTTATGTTTTAGCTCCTTTGACTCTTTGTGGCAAATTTTAGAATAAGTTTGTGTATGACTACAAAAAAATAAAAACCTTTCTGGAGTCTTGATAGGAATTGCATTAAATGTATAGAGCAATTTGGACAGAACTGATATCTTTATTATGTTGGGTCTTCTAATCCATGAACACAATATGTCTCTCTATTTATGTAGATCTCTGATTTTGTGCATCAGCATTTTGTGATTTTCAGCATACAGATTCTGTACTGTTTTGTCAGATTAATAGCGAAGTATTTCATTTTCTTTGGAGTAATTGTAAATGGTATTGTTTTTAATTTTAGTTTCCACATGTTTGTTGTTAGTATATAGAAATGCAATTGATTTTTGAATGTTTCTCTTGTACCATGCAGCCTTGCTAAAATCACTTATTATTTCTGGGAGTTTTACAGATACCTTGGGATTTTTTTACACAGAAAAACATCATCTGCAAATAAAGACAGTTTTATTTCTTCTTTTCTAATCTGTATGCCTTTTTAATCTCTAAAGATTTCTGTGCTTCTTAACAAATGGAGGGTAGAAAGACAACTGATTTTTGGATATAAGAAGTGGATGGAGAATGGAGCCATTTGTTGAGATTGGAAAGGCTAAGGGAGAAGAAGGTTGAGGGGAGAAAAATGAAGATTTCTGCATATTGACAACTAAGTGGAAATGTTGCATGGGAGAAAGCCTCAGAAGAAAAGTCAAAGGTAGAGATAAAATTTGGGAGTAGTCAGCAATTAGATAATATTGAAATCCAGGGAAGAGAGAGGATTGACGCCAGAAGAAGACCCAGGTCCACGCCCTGAGGACTGCAGATAATTAGAGGTTGAGTATAGGAGGAGGAGCCTGCAAAGGGGATCAGGAAGGGCATTCAATAGCTTCAGACAAATCACTCTCTCTTCCTTTACACTTCAGTTTATTCGTCTGAAAAAATGGGAGTTTTGGTGAGAGCACAACTACATCACTTAGAGCACTTCAGGAGTAATGTTCTTTAATTTGGGGAGTTTCCAATCAGCAAAATGCTACATAGTAGAGGGCTGGACAATGAAACCATTCCCTCATTTGCTCATTTTGTGAGACTTGGTGCTTTGTGAGTGATAAGGATATGACTTCCTTGGGCAGATAGCATATCCTGATTAAGGAGACATCTATATGTTGTGGTGTGAAGTGGTGGAGTTCAAAGCCAATGGCCAAGAAAGAATTTGAGATGTCTTTGGTGCAAAAAGGTGGTTTTATTAAAGTAAGGTGACAGGATCTGTGGGCAAAAAGAGCTGCACTAGGGCTGTGAGGAGTGACTGATTATATAAGATTTTCTATCTTATAGAGGGGAGGGTGATGTTAGGGCTCCAGGAAATTGAGTCTATAGGTTTGTGGAGATTGCTTTTTTCTTATAAATCATTAAGAAAATTTCAGACTGATGGAGACTCATATCCTGCATGACTGTGATCTCTATCAGTTAACCATTTGTTTTTCCCTATCCTTTGTTCTAGGGCAACCAGGAGTGCCAGAAGAATGTCACATATATCCCACCATGGGGGCAAGATGTTAGTTTGTGCTTTGCCCTCAGCTTGCCTTCTGCTCCCTCATGATATAGAGCACTTCTCTTACCAGGCTCTTTGATCAGCCATTATGATAAATCCCTGCAAATCAATGGATTCATATCAGTCATGAAATAAAGCATTTTGCTTGATTGGAAAGGCTAATCAGGTTCTCTCAACGCTCTGCAGTCCAGCCACTCCTGATTCCACACCACAGCTCAAAGACTGGCACTTCCAAACTCTTCTTGCCTCAGTTTTCTTTTTCCCCATACCTCTTATCAACTTCAAATGTAATAAACATGATAAATAGGTAAATATGCTATGTTTGTCTCCATCTAGAATGTTAACTCCTAGTCAGAGATTCCCAAAAGCCTAGACATGTGGCCAGCACATAATAGGTGTTCTAACATTTGTTAACAAATTTTTAAATAATGTAAATTACCTCTAAATTTTAAGTCCAAGGATCGTGGTCCAAAGCTGGTGGGCTGAAGGTCAGTGGTATTTGTTATTAATATGGACAAAAACCACTTGAGTATAACTATTTATGAAAAAAAAGAGTCTGAATTATGCAAAGCTTAAATTATGCAATATTGTCATAAATGCATCCTCATGTAAAATATAACCAGTTTGTAATTTATTACATATTCATGAAATTTATTACATATTCATGTAATAAATTGGTGTGCAATCTTTAAATAAGATTTAGCCATTGCATTACTGGGTATTTACCCCAAAGATATGGACGTAGGGAAGAGAAGGGCCATATGCACCCCAATGTTCATAGCAGCATTGTCCACAATAGCTAAATAGTGGAAGGAACCGAGATGCCCTTCAACAGATGACTGGATTAAGAAGATGTGGTCCATATATACAATGGAATATTACTCAGCTATCAAAAAGAATGATTTCTCAACAGTTGCTGCAACATGGATGGCACTGGAGGATATAATGCTAAGTGAAATCAGTCAGGCAGAGAAAGACAATTATCATATGGTTTCTCTCATCTATGGAACATAAGAACTAGGAAGATCGGTAGGAGAAGAAAGGGATAAAGAAAGGGGGGTAATCAGGAGGGGGAATGAAGCATGAGAGACTATGGACTCTGAGAAACAAACTGTGGGCTTCAGAGGGGAGGGGTTGGGGGAATGGGATAGATTGGTTATAGGTGGTGGGGAGGGCACGTATTGCATGGTGCACTGGGTGTTATACGCAACTAATGAATCATCCAAGTTTACCTCAAAAAAATAAAAAATTTAAAAAATTTAAAAAGAACCAAACCATAAAAAATAAAATAAATAAAATAAAATATATTTAATGATATATGGAAAATAAACTTATGTTACAATTTTGAGTTCAGTTAATGAACCTAAAACTACATATAGAGGGCTTCCTTGGGTGGCTCAGTTGGTTAAATGTCTGACTCTTGATTTCAGCTTGGGTCATGATCTTGGGGTTGTGAAATTGACCCACACTGAGCTCTGTGCTCAGTGGGAAGCTGCTTCTCTCCTTTTTCCTCTGCCTCTACCCCTCTACCCACTCCCACATATGCTCTCTCTCAAATACATAAATAAGTAAATCTTAAAACTATATATAGAATATGAGGAGTGCATTTTTGAAATGGGAATAAAATGAATCAGAAACACACATATACCCAGTGTGTATACCAAAACAGTTGAATGCTAAGATTACAAGTAATTTTTTTTCCTGCATCCTTTTGGTTTTCTGCTATTAGCATGTAAAATTTGTGCAATCAGAAAACACAAACCATCAGTAAGTTGAGAGTGCTTGGAAGACCATTTTTTCTGAGAACTGAAGGCACTTTTACGACCATCAAAGACAGCACCACAGAACTGACCCGAGAAGTCCCAAGGCCTCCTAGGAATCAGATGTGGAATGAAGGATGGGCCAGCAGCCATGGGAATGCACTAGTTTTGTCTGAGATTATTTCTCAACTGGATTGGACCCTCTGCATTTTAAAGCTTTGAGGTTGCCCCAGGGCCTTTCCAAAATGCCAGAAATTCACCCTTACCTACCTTCCAGATTATAACACCTAAAGCTATAGGTAACAAAAAACAAATTTAGCTGGTTTCAACTACAAGAACATTTTTTCACATAAAAGAATCCAAAATGGGCAGGGCAGCTCCAGGATTAGGATTCTAAATGCCGGGTTATGGTCTCCCCTTTCAATCACTCCAATGCATTCAGTCTCTCTCTAATTCTGATGCAGCAATAGCTATGGTCCTTTCTGGCATCACTTGCAGGCAAATGGCCAGAAGCAGAAGAGGTTCTGCCTCTTTCTTACACATAAAGAATGAGGCTATCTTTCAAGAAAGATACCAGCTGGAGACAGCCAGGGAGAATGGCAGAGTAGGAGGATCCTGAGCTCACCTCCCTGCATGGACACATTGAGGCAATGATTACATATATGCAATTCACTCTGAAAACAACCAGAGACTGGCAGAACAGATCATCCACAGCTAAAGACAAAAAGGAAAAGCTACATTAAGAAGGGTAGGAGAGACAGAGACATGATTGGAAAACAAACCCCCAGTGTGGTGACCCACAAGCAGGAGAGATATCAGAGGTGCAGAAGCCCTCCCTAAGCAGCAAGGAGATCAAGAACCACATCAAGCACCCCAAGCCCCAGAGGCCTGAACCAGAAAGATAAGCCTGCATAATGTCTGCTTTTGAAAATTGGTAGACATTAACTCAGGGAGAACCAAAGGGCTTACAGGAAACCAAGTCTTCATTCTTAAAGGAACAGCATTCTCTATCACTCCAGCACAGAGGCAGCAGTTTGAAAAGTGCCGGGGCAGGGCACCTCGGTGGCTCAGTCAGTTAAGCATCTGCTTCAGCTCAGGTCATGATCCCAGGATCCTGGGATGGAGCCCCATATCTGGCTCTCTGATCTGCAGGGAGCCTGTTCCTCCCTCTGCCTGCCGCTCCCCCTGCTTGTGCTCTCTCTCTCTCTTCCTCTTTCTCTAAGAAAAAAAAGAAAAGAAAAGAGCCTGGGTTATACCGGAAGATTTACTGACTGATTTTAGGACATGTGCAGAGGGGCAGGGATCTGAAGGAACTTTCTCTGGGAGTAGAAGTGCTGACAGTCACCATTTTTCTTTTTTTTCCTTCAGCCTAGCTGTCTGGATGCTTGTGGGAGCCAGTTCTGATACCTTCCATTTACTTTACTAGTACTGCTCAAACTGCATTAGTGTTCCCTTGTAGACCTGCCTCACCCAACATACCTGTCCCAGAAGGTTCTCCTCCAATGTGGCTTCTTCCTTGCCATATTCTGCAAGCAGTCTAAGTTGGGACCAGTGTTCCCCCAAACTGACTACTGCCCTACCAAACCCAGCAGACAGTCTAGGCCACATCTGATGCCTTTCCAGGGAGATTCCTGCCCCAGTGTGGGGGCAGCCCCACTCACCAGTGTACCTGCAGCACTTACAGTTAGGTCTCTAATCCAGCCACACCCACAAGCATTCTCACAGAAGTTACAGCCCAGTCACAACAGAAGGGTACATACAGCCCATACAGTAGACACTCCTGAAATACCTTGTTCTGGTGGCAAGAGAAATTGCAATACTGGGCCCCACAAGATGCCTTCTACATGACGCCACTACTTTCAAGACCAGGAAACATAGCTGAACTACCAAATACATAGAAACAAACATAGTTAGACAAAATAGAGACAAAGAAGTATATTTCAAACTAAGTAACAAGACAAATCCTCAGAAAGAGCTAAAGAGAATGTAGATAAACAATCTACCTGATAGAGTTCAAAGTAATGGTCCTAAAGATGCTCACCAGACTTGAGAGAAGTGTGGCTGAATTCAGTGAGAACTTCAACAAAGAGAGAGAAAATATAAAAAGGAACAAATCAGAACTGAAGACTACAGTAACTAAAATGAGCTAGAGGGATCCAACAGCAGATTAGAGGATACAGAAGAATGGATCAACAATCTAAAAGACAGGGCAGTGGGGGCATCTGGCTGGCTCAGCTGGAGGAGCATGTGACTCTTGATCTGGGGCCATAAGTTTGGGCCCCACATTGGGTGCAGAGATTACTTAAATAAATAAAACTTTTAAAAATAAATAAGAAAATTTAGAAAGAAAGGGCAGCGGAAATCAACCAAGCTGAAAAGCAAAAAGAAAAAAAAATTTTTTAAGTAGGCTCCACACCTAACATGGAGCCCAACACGGGGCTTGAACTCACAACCCTGAGATAAAGACCTGAGCTGAGATCAAGAGACAAACACTTAACTGACTGAGCCACCCAGGTGACCCCCCCCAAATTTTTTTTATGGATGATAGTTTAAGGGACTTCTAGGACAACATTGAGCACAATAACATTCACATTTTAAGGGTCCCAGAAGGAGAAGAGAAAGAGGAACAGAAAATTTATTTGAAGAAATAATAGTTGGAAGCTTTCCTAACCTGGGGAAGGAAACAGATATCAAGGTCCAGAAATAGAAGAAAGCTCCAAACAAGATGAACCCAAGGGGGTCCACACCAAGACACATAATAATTAAAATATCAGGTGGCTGTAAGTGTGTGGGGGTGTGTGCAGTCACCTGGGCCATGGGAATTGCTGGTTGGTGGCTCCAGCAGCAGTGGCAGCAACAGCAGCAGCAGGGATGGCAGCAGCATCAGGGCACAGAGGATGGTACCAAGGATGGCAAGAAGGGCAATAAAGTGGGCTGGGAAGGCAGATATCCCCAAATCGTCAAGGAGAACAAGCTCTTCCAGCACTACTACCAGGAGCTCAAGAATGCCCAAAGGCAAATGCGACCAAGTCATGGGAGTACTCAGGGGGCCCCTCCTGGCCACTTTAGAATTACTGGCTACAGAAGCCATGCAAAAAAGACTGTCTGATGAACAAATATTTCAAGAAATTGGAGGACCTGGAAGTGGAAGGTCAGAAAGTTAAAGTTCTACAGCCCCTGAGTTGGTATTCTGAAGAATTTGCCTGGAACACAAATTTAAGTGGAAAAATCTGAGGTCTCCACAACTGCGAAAGTTTCACCAGTTTCTGGTTAGTGAAACTGAATCTGGAAATATCAGTTGTCAAGAAGCCGTTGCATGATTCCACTACTGTTACTTAATATTCACCCTCTCCGTAAGATCTTAGATATGTATGAAGCACCTGGATCAAAGACCACACAATTAATTGAAATGTTACATGCTGACATGAATGTCCCTTTTCCTGAGGGGTTTGTCATCATGATAATGAGGACAACAAGTGCTGTTATCTGCTCATTCATCAGGCCAAAATATTGAGCAGCCTCTGCATTCCTGGTGATCACCCATGAATGGTCCAGCATATCCAGACTCAAAATAGATGTAAATAGGAGGAAAGAGATTCTCTTCTATAATTGCATTTTATGTGATGTCCCTTGCAGTGGAGGTGGCCCTATGAGAAAAAAAAACACTGATGTTTGGAAAAAGTGGAAGACCTTATATAACTTGCAGCTGCATGGTTTATAGCTGTGGATTGCAATGCAAGGCACTGAGAATCTGGTGAAAGGTGGTAGGTTGGTGTCTTCTATATGTTCACTAAACCCCCATTGAAGATGAAGTAGTAATAGCATCTTTACTGGAAGAAAAGTGAAAGTGCTTTGAAGCTTGCTGATATGTTTTCTGAGATGCCCGGACTAAAATGGGTCCCTGGAATTACACAGGGGAGACAATGATGAAAGATGGACAGTGGTTTACAGAGTGGGATGACAGTCTTCACAGCAGACATACCCAGATCTGGCCCACCATGTTCTCACCGAAGGACCCAGAAAAGTTACAGGGGATGCACCTAGAGTGGTGTCCTAGAGTATTACCACATCATCAAAATACTGGAGGGCTCTTTGTAGAAGTATGAATAAAAAAGTCTTCAATGCCATGGCATAAATGTCCACCAAAGCTGGAGAGTGAATGTGTGGTGTCCAGAGAAACTGGTCCAATCCTGCAAATCTCACAGAAGGAAAAACTACAGACCCTTCTGAGCTGGAAAGTAAACCAGGTAGCAGAATTGACAACACAGAAATAATGGAAAGAATTGAGAATTTAGAGAACAGTGGAAATGAGAAAGATGGAGTGTGTGGTCCTTCCTCATCTAAGAAAATGAAGTTATTTGGAAGAATTTAAAGAAAATCCATTTGTATTTATTCCTGAAGATGGCTCATTATTTCCACCTATCCAGAAGTTCTATGCACTGGATCTTTCATTCCCTAAGATGAATTTGTTAATTCAAACTACAGAAGGGAAGAAAAGGCAACTCTACATAGTCTCCAAGGAATGTGCTGCTGAATAATAGTGACAGAATGAAGGTTATAAACACTGGGATAAAAGTCTGGTGTTGGAATAACAGTGATGAAGAGTTTGATTGTTCTTTTCAGTTAGCATAAGAGGAAATATACACATTGTCTCCATTTACTAACTCAAGAATGATCACTGTATCAATAGAAGATGTTAAAATTCTATTGACCCAGGAAAATCCATTTTTTAAAGAAAACTTAGCAGTGAGACACACAGCCAAGCCAAGGATTTGGCTAAGGGGAGCACCATCCTGAAGCATGAGCCAGACCCTACTAAACCAGATAACCTTCAGTGTCCCATTGTGTTATGTGGATGGAAGGGAAAGGCTTCCATTTGGACTTTTATGCCCAGGATTGGATGGCTTCATTATCTCAGGATGAGGGGGGTAGAGGTGTTGGCAGAAAAGAAGGAAGGGACTGTTCTGGTACAAGAGAACATAAGTAACTCTGGGCTGCCTGAGGACAAACACAGAATGGAACAGACCACCAGCACAGACACTGATGTGGGACCTGATCCATCAGGGGCTGCCCTTCCCCAGTGAGGACACCCAAGGAGAGCCTGCCTGGGCCCTGGCGGGGCCTCCACCTTGGTATTCAAAGCCAAACCCAGAATTTCTGACCTATAAAGTATGTATTTTTGAAGACTGGAAACTGATGAAATGATAGAACAATTTGTGAATGACCTCAGTACTGCTTATATATATATATATATATATATATATATATATATTTTAGCTTGTTAGAAGTTGCTCATTTTACCTTGTTTCTTTGGCAAAGCTGAGTCCAATGTACCTATTGTGAGCAATAGACATTCACCATTAAAGTTGTATTTCTATCAAGAAACAAAACTGCCCTTGCAGGAATTTTCAGTTCCCTTTTGTTAAGCTTATATTGGTCTTAATTTCCACTATTTGTTTTAATTATTACTTATAGAAAGAATCTATAACTTATTATGAATTGTTGGAAAACCACACTGTAAGCTTTAATAATCATATTAAGTTGCACATCAGCAATGTGACATAGTATGCAGTAGGTTAATATCTGAGGTCTCAGATGACTTCTGTGCCTTTGTAATAAAAGGTAAAATAAACTGTTTCTCAGAGTTAAAAAAATTAAAACATCAAAAATTAAAAATATAGAATCTTAAAAGCAGCAAGAGAAAAGCAAATAGTTACATACAAGGTAAATTCCCCTAAGGCTACCAGCTGATATTTCAGCAGAAATTTTGCAGGCCAGAAGAAAGTGGCATGATATATTCAAAGTGCTAAAAAAAAAAAAAAAACCTACAATCTAAAATACTCCACCTGGCAAGGTTATCATCAGAATTGAAGAAGAGATAGTGCTTCCCAGACAGACACCAGTTAAAGGAGCTCATCACCATAAAGTGGCCTTACAAGAAATATTAGAGGAATTACTTTAAGCAGAAAAAAAGCCATAAATAGAAGTAACAAAATTATAAAAGGAAAAAATTTCACTGGCAAAAGCAAATATACACTAAAGGTAGTAGATTACTTATAAAGCTAGTATGCAGACTGAAAGACAAAAGTAGTAAAATCAATCTTATCTACAAAAGCTAGTTAAGGGATGTGCAAAATAAAAGGTGATATATGATATCATATACATAAAACGTGTGGAAAGGAGTAAAAATGTAGTACTTTTAGAATGTGTTTGAACTTAAGCAACCATCAACTTAAAATAGACTGCTAAATACATAGGATATTATATATAAACTTCATGATAACCACAAACCAAAAACCTATACTAGATACACAAAAAATAAAAAGAAAGGAATCCAAACATAATACTAACAAAAGTCATCAAATCACAAGGAAAATACAAAGAGGGAAGAAAGAAACAGAATAGCTACAAATACAACCAGAAAATAGTTAACAGAATGGCACTAAGCACATATCTATCAATATTTACTTTGTAAATAGATTAAGTGCTCCAATCAAGAGACTTAGGGTGACAGAATGGAGAAAAACGCAAGACCTATCTATATACTGTCTATAAGTGATTCACTTCAGACCTACAGACATATATACAGACTGAAGGTGAAGGGATGGAAAAAGATATTCCGTATAAATTGAAACAACAATAAAAGGCTGGGATAGTGATACTTTCTAAAAAATATTTAGTTATTCATTTGAGAGAGAGAAAGACAGAGAGAGCACAAGCAGGGGGAGAGGCAGAAGGAGAAGCAGAATACCTGCTGAGCTGGAAGCCCAACCTGGGGTTTGATCCCAGGACCTGGAGATCATGACCTGAGCTGAAGGCAGATGCTTAAGCATCTAAGCCATCCAGATACCCTGGGAAACAATACTTATATCAGACAAAATAGACTATAAAACGAAGACTGTAACAAGAGACAAATAAGTGCATTAAATAATGATCAAAGAATCAATCCAATGAGAGGATATAACAATTATAAATATCTATGCACCCAACACTGGAATATCTAAATGTATAAAGCAAATATTAACAGAACTAAAGTGAGAAATTGACAATAATATAATAGTAGGGGACTTTAACACCACACTTACTTCAATGGATAAATCACCCAGACAGATAATCAATAAGAAAACTGTGGCTTTGAACAATAAATTAGACCAGATGGGCTTAACAGCTACATACAGAACATCCCACCCAAAAACAACAGAATAGACATTCTTTTCAAGTGCACAGAAAACATTCTCCAGAGTAGATCACATGTTGGGCCACAAAAGAAGTCTCAGTAAATTTAAGAAAACTAAAGTCATATCCAGCCTTTATTTTCCCCCCACATGGTATGAAATTAGCAATTAATTACAAGGGAAAAAACTGGAAACACACACACACACACACACACACAAACATGTGGAAGCTAAACAACATGCTACTAAACAACTGGTGGGCCAATGAAGAAATCAGAGAGGAAATCAAAACGTACCTGGAGACAAATAAAAATAGAAACACAATAGTTCAAAATCCTTGGGAGGCAACAATAGCAATTTTTAAGAGGGAAATTTAGAGGAGCTTAGGAAGATGGCAGAGTATAAGGACCCTGAGCTCACCCCAATCCTACTTTTTCAACTGGATATTGTCCATATCCAAGTCAAAAAACTGGGGAGCAATCTGAAGACTGGCAGGATAAACTCCACAACTAAATATAGAGAAGCAGCTGCATCTGAAAGTTTAGGATGGTCAGAAAGGCAGGATGAGGCTGCCCATAGCAGGGAGGGAGCTGTGCATCTAGAGAGGGCAGAGAAATGGGCCTTTGCACCAGGGACCTCACACAGGGAAGAATGATCCCAATAACGCTTGGCTTTAAAAACCAGAGGGGCTTAATTCCACGACTTTATACAACCAGTGGTACTTAGAGCCTGGAGCTTTAAAAGTCTGCTGACTCAGCACTGAGTGAGGAGGGAGGGTGAGCGATAGCTCTCTCTACCACCTGTAGAGAGATAGCAACCTACGTGTAGAGGCAACATAAAAGTGGTAATCTACACAAAGCCAGCGGCAAATGGGAGACAGATCTGTTTGTACTGATTTTGGAGCATTTTGGGGTACTTCTCCAAAAATGAGGGAGATGGCAGATGCCATTTTCCTCCCCTGCTGCCCAGGATAAACAGGGCCACCTATGAGAGGTGGGACTGCACAGACACTTGCTACCTAACCCACTAGTACTGCACGACACCCACAGTTCTCCTGAGGACAGGTCCACTCCAAGCCTGCTAGCCTCGCCCCTGGGCTGAGGGCAAACTTTGTTAAAGCCACAGCTGGGCCCTACAAGCCACTGGGTGCACAGCTGCTGTGCACCATGCAGAACCACCATGCTGGGCCCACCTGTGGCTCAGGGCCCAGCCACCACCCTGCACCCAGCAGCACACCCCCAGCTACTATCACACACCAGTTCCACCCCAGCCCAGCCTCATGCCAAATACAGCTCTGTCACACAGCCCCCAACCACCACAGTGCTTAGAGGAATATCACATTTGTGCAGCCCAGCACAAATTTTACTAACACCATGGCCTCACTTCCAAGTTCCCTGGTTGAGAGCTGACCTGCCTGGGTCCCACTAGCAACACAGAGAGCAAACACAGTCCACAACAGGCTGAGTGCAGATGACTGCACTGAGGAAAAGTGACTCAGGCCCAACAGCAGGGTATAAGCAGCACCTAGGATACTCTCCTGAAGTTCTGGTGAACAGGGAATACTGCACCACAGGGCACTTTAGGAACTCTCCTTCATAAAGTCACTACTTTCAAGAGCAGAAGACACGGGTGACTTTCTTAACAGATAGAAACAGACACCGAGAGACAGACAAAATAAGGAGACAGAAATTTATCCCAAATGAAAGAATAGAACAAGGCCACAGTCAGACATCTAAGTAACATGCCTAATAGAGAACTTAAAGCAATGATCATGAGGATCCGCACTGGACTTGAGAAAAGAGTGGAAGCATGTGTGAGACCCTTACCACAGAGGTAAGGAATAACATAGCAGAGATAAATAAGCTTAGTGAAATATGTAGCAGGATGGAAGAAGCAGATGAACAAATTATTTTTTTTCTGATTTTTATAATAATATTTTTTATCATATTATGTTAGTCACCATACAGTACATCCCTGGTTACTGATGGTTCATTAGTTGTGTATAACACCCAGTGCGCCATGCAATACGTGCCCTCCTTACTACTCGTCACCAGCCTATCCCATTCCCCCACCCCCCTTCCCCTCTAGAATTTTGATGGATTCCTGTCTCACATTGAGGTCTTTCATCCATTTGGAGTTTATTTTTGTGTATGGTGTGAGAGAGTGGTCAAGTTTCCTTCTTTTGCATGTAGCTGTCCAGTTTTCCCAGCACCATTTATTGAAGAGACTGTCTTTTTTCCACCGGATGTTTTTTCCTGCTTTATCAAAGATTAGTTGCCCAAAGAGCCGAGGGTCCATTTCTGGGTTCTCTATTCTGTTCCATTGGTCTATGTGTCTGTTTTTGTGCCAGTACCATGCTGTCTTTGTGATCACGGCTTTGTAGTACAGCTCGAAATCCGGCATTTTGATGCCCCCAGTTTTGTTTTTACTTTTCAACAGTTCCATGGTGATTCGGGGCCTTTTCTGGTTCCATACAAATTTAAGGACTATTTGTTCCAGTTCTTTGAAAAATGTCATTGGTATTTTGATCAGGGTAGCATTGAAAGTGTAGATTTCTCTGGGCAGCATGGACATTTTAACTATGTTAATTCTTCCAATCCATGAGCATTTTTAAACAGAAACTTTGCCAGCTAGAAGAGAGTGGCATGAGATATTCAAGATGAAGGGGAAAAATTTGTAGCCAAGAATACTTATCTAGCAAGACTACCATTCATAATAGAAGAGAAAAAGAGTTTCCCAGACAAATAAAAGCTAAAGGAGTTCATGACCACTAAGCCAGTCCTGCAAGAAATATTAAAAGGGACTCTGAGTGGAAAGGAGAGACCAAACGTGACAGTAGGAAACACAAAAGCAGTAAAAATAAATCTTTCTGTAAAAAAATTAATCAAGGAACTCATAAAAAAGGATATAAAATATAACAACATATACCTAACACATGTGGAGGACGGAAAAGAATGGGTTCAAATTTAAATGACCACCAACTTAATACATACTGCTATATGCAGAAGATGTTATATACAAACCAAATGGTAACCATATATATAAACCCACTAATAAATACATAAAGAATAAAGAGAAAGAAATCCAAACATATCACTATTCGAAATCAACAAACCATGAAAGAGAGAAACACAAGAAAGACTCAGAAAATCTTTCTAAACAACCACAAAACAAGTAATAAAATAGCAACATACACATATCTATCTATAATCACTTTGAATGTAAGGACTGAACACTCCAATCAAAACACATAAGGTGAGAGAATGCATTAAAAAAAACAAGAACCATCTATCTACAGCCTACAAAAGACCAATTTTAGACCTAAAGACACCTTTAGATTGAAAGCCAAAATACAATAGTAGAGTGCATACTCTGAAACACTTCCTGAAGTGCCAGGCCCTGGACAGTATAGGATCTCTTCTTCATATAGCCATTACTCTCAGGAGCAAGAAATTTAATAGGCTTTCCTAACATACGCTAAAACAACAACAAAAAAAAAAATAAAAAAATAAAAAACCAAACAAACAGTGACCTAGACAAAATGCCAAGAGAGGAATTTGCCCCACAACAAAGAACATGAAGAGGTCATAGCCAGGGATCTAATCAAAACAGAAATAAGTAATATGCCTGAACCCAAATTTAAAGCAATAATCAAAAGGATACTAGCCGGACTTGAGAAAAGCATAGCAGACACTAGAGAATCCCTTACTGCAGAGATAAAAGAACGAAAAACTATTCAGGCTGAAATATAATATGCTATAACTGAGATGCAAAACCGAATGGATGTAATGACAATGAGGTTGGACAAAGTACAGAAACAAGTCAGTGATATAGAGGATAAAATTATGGATAATAATGAAGCTGAAGAGAAGAGGGAAAGAAAAGTATTCGATCATGAATGTAGACTTCAAGAACTCAGCAACTCCTTAAAGCATAATAACACTTATATCATAGGAGTCCCAAAAAAAGAAGAGAGGGAAAAGTGGCAGAAGGTTTATTTGAAAAATTATAGTTGAAAACTCCCTAATCTGGGGGAAGGAAACAGATATTGAAATCCACGAGGCACAGAGAACTCCCATCAAATTCAACAAAAGCTGGACAACACCAAGACATACTATAGTAAAATTTTAAACTATAGAGATAAGGAAAGAATCCTGAAAGCAGCAAGGGGAAAGAAATCCCTAACCTACAAAGGAAGACAAATCAGGTTCTCAGCAGATCTTTCCACAGAATCCTGACAGGCCCGAAGTGAGTGGCATGATATAATCAAGGTGCTGAAGGGGAAAAATACGTAGTCAAGAATACTTTATCCATCAAGGCTCTAAATATAAGGAGAGATAAAGAGTTTCCCAGACAAACAAAAGCTAAATGAGTTCATGACCACTAAGCCAGCCCTGCAAGAAATATTAATGCAGACTCTTTGGGAAAGAAAGACAAAAAGCAACAAAGACTACAACAGAACAGAGAAAATCTCCAGAATCAATGCAAATTTTACAATGGCACTAAATTCTTATATATCAATAATTATTCTGAATGTAAACGGACTACATGCTCCTATCAAAAGACACAGGGTATCAGAATGGATTAGAAAAAAAAAAGACCCATCTATATGTGCTTATAATAGATTCATTTTAGACCTAAAAACACCTGCAAATTGAAAGTAAGGGGTTGGAGAACCATCTATCATGCTAATGGACGTCAAAAGAAAACCAGAGTAGCCACACTTATGGCTAGATTTTAAAACAAATACAGTTACAAGAGATGAAGAAGGGTACTATATCATAATTAAGGGGTTTGTCCAACAAGAAGATCTAACAGTTGTAAATATTTACGTCCCCAACTTGGGAGCACCCAAATATGTAAATCAGTTAATAACAAACATAAAGAAACTCATTGATAATAATATAATAATAGCAGGGGACTTTAACACCCCACTTACAGCAGTGGATTAATCATCTAAACAGAAAACCAACAAAGAAATAAGAGCTTTGAATGACACACTGGACCAGATGGACTTAACAGATATATTCTGAACATTTTATCCTAAAGCAGCAGAACACACATTCTTTTCAAGTGCACATGGAACATTCTCCAGAATAGATCATATACAGGGTTGCAAATCAGGTCTCAAAAAGTACAAAAGGATTGAAATCATACCATGCATATTTTTAGACCACAACACTATGAAACTTGAAGTCAACTACAAGAAAAAATTTAGAAAGATCACAAATACATGAAGGGTAAAGAATATCCTACTAAAAAATGAATAGGTAAACCAGGATTTAAAGAAGAAATTAAAAAATACATGGGAGCAAATAAAAATGAAAAACACAATAGTCCAGAACCTTTGGGAGGCAAAGATGGAAGTATGTAGCAATACAGGCCTTTCTCAAGAAACAAGAGAAGTCCCAATTACACAGCCTAACCTTACACCTAAAGGAACTAGAAAAGGAATGGCAAATGAAGCTTAAAGCCAGCAGAAGAAAGGAAATAATAAAGATGAGAGTAGAAATAAACTATATAGAAACAAAACAAAACCAAAAAACTCAGGAGAACAGATCAATGAAACTAACAGCTGGTTCTTTGAAAGAATTAATAAAATTGATATATCCCTAGCCAGACTTATCAAAAAGAAAATAGAAAGGACCCAAATAAATAAACTCACAAATGAAAGAGGAGAGATCATAACCAACACCACAGAAATACAAACAATTATAAAAGAATATTATGAAAAATCATATGCCAAAAAGCTGGCCAATCTGGAAGAAATGGACAAATTTCTAGAAACATGCAACTACCAAATCCAAAACAGGAAGAAATAGAAAATTTGAACAGACCCACAGCCAGCAAAGAAATTGAGTCAGTAATCAAAAATCTTTCAACAAACAAAAGTCCAGGTTCAGATGGTGTCCCAGGGCAATTCTACCAGACTACTATGTATTTATTCAAAGGATACAAACAGTGATTTGAAGGGGCACATGCACCCCAATGTTTATAGCAACAATGTCCACAGTAGCCAAATTATGGAAAAAGCCCAAATGTCCATGGACTGATGAATGGATAAAGAGGTGGTATATATACACAATGGAATAGTACTCAGGCACCAAAAAGAATGATATCTTGCCATTTGTGAGGATATGGATGGAGCTAGAATGTATTACACTAAGTCAAGTCAGTTAGAGAAAGACAAATACCAAGGGATTTCACTTATATGTGGAATTTAAGATACAAAACAGATGAACATAAGATAAGGGGGAAGAAAAGAGAGAGGGAAGAAAACCATAAGAGACTCTTTTTTAAAAAAATATTTTATTTAATTGACACAGAGAGAAAGAGTACACAAGCAGGGGATCAGCAGGCTCCCTGCTGAGCAGGGAGCCCAATGCAGGGCTCAATCCCAGGACCCTGGGATCATGACCTGAGCCAAAGATGCCTAACCAACTGAGCAACCTAGGCACCCCAAAGCATAAGAGACTCTTAATGATAGAGAACAAACTGAAGTTTGATGGAGGGAGATAAGTGGGGGATGGGCTAAATCAATGGTGGGTACTAAGGAGGGTGCTTGTTGTATCTAAGCGATGAATCACTAAATTCTACTCCTTAAACCAATATTACACTATACTTTAACTAACTAGAATTGAAATACAAATTTGGAAGGAAGGAAGGAAGGAAGGAAGGAAGGAAGGAAGGAAGGAAGGAAGGAGGGAAGGAAGAAGAAGAAGAAGAAGAAGAAGAAGAAGAAAAGGAAAGAAAGAAAGAAAGAAAGAAAGAAAGAAAGAAAGAAAGAAAGAAAGAAAGAAAGAAAGAAAGAAACACTCTTACACTATTGATGGGAATGTAAATTGGTGCATCCAGTATGGAAAACAGTATGATGGTTCCTCAAAAAATTAAAAATAGAAATACCATATGATCCAGTAAATCCACTTCTGGGTATTTATCCAAAGAAAATGAAAACACTAATTCAAAAAGATATATGCAACACTATGTGTATTGCAACATTATTTTCAATAGCCAAGACAAGGATGCAACCTAAGAGTACATTTACAGAACAATAAAGAAGATGTGAGTTACATATATATAATATATATATGACATAATATATATTATATATATAATATTACTCAGCCATAAAAAAGAATGAGATCTTGCCATTTGTGACAACATGGATGGGCCTAGAGAGTATTATAGTAAGTGAAATATGTCAGTTGGAGAAAGACAAATACCATATGATGTCACTTATGTGTGCTATGTAAAAAACAAAAACAGAAATAGAGTCATAAGTACAGAGAGCAAACTAAGGGTTGTCAGTAGGGAGGTGGGTTGGGGGATGGGTAACACAGGTGGAAAGTATTAAGAGGTACAAACTTCCTAGTAATAAAATAAATAAGTCACAGGGATGAAAAGCACAGCAGAGGCAATGTAGTCAATAATATTGTAATAACTTTATATGTGACAGATGGTAAGATTTTGTAATGTATATAATTGTCAATTCATTATGTTGTGCAACTGAAACTAATACAATCTTGTGTATCAGCTACTTCAATAAAAAAAAAACTCAGCACCTATTTCTCATATTCTTTGTGTCATCCAACTTTGCCAAATCCCATTGCCTACAAGTGAATGGTTCTCTGATTACACCAATCAAACCCACCCCTGGGGGTCAGCGTCCTCTGAAACCCAATCTGTATGAACATCAGGAGTTATCTGGAACACAGGAAGAGTGTGTGGATGCCAAATTGCCAGTCAACAGCATCTGCTGTGACTACTGGATTCTCCCTACCAGTCAATAGGCTTTCTTATTCCTAACTGGAGGAAGCCACATGTAGGTTCTCTTTGGACAAGCCTGGCCTCAAAACATGAGGCCTTCCCAGAGATCCATAGAAATGACTTCAAAACACACTTGGAAACAAGATTTACAATTTGGAGGACTTTCATCTCTGTTCCATAATGTCTCGTTAACCTGCATTTCCTTCCTCTGACAGTACTTTTTATTAATCTATCTAAGCTATGGATTGCCAAATCTGTCATTTGCTCAGAGTTAGACCACAGCAACATCCCCCAGGAAGTCACAACCTACATCTTTGCTTCGAAGAACGGAAGTGCTCATATAGTTGGGTGTGAACTACAGAGAGGCAGCACTGCCTATGGAGTGAAAAAATGACCAGTTTTTGTAAAAAAAAAAAATCTGGGTTTGAATCCTGCCTTTATTAGTTAATTGCTGAGTGATTTTAGGCAAGATATTTAGCCTCTCAGAAACTATTTTCTCATCACAAAATAGAAATACTGCTACCCACCCAGAGGGCTGTAGAACTAAGCTCCAGGTACTCACAGTGATCACTGGTTTGATGACACATTGCATTGACTCCCTTCTCTCCTCTCTCACTTCTCCAGGTCCCTGTCTAGTGCCTCCTGGGCTCACTTCCCAGATAAAATGTAAAATGTGGCTAACTCCATATTTCCTAAATAGGAATGTGATTGGCTGTACTGATGCTAACAAATCAGGCCACTTGGTCATTGACTAGTGTATAGTTGGACTTCCCTTGGGTCAGACACTTTACTTAATGTCCAAGGCCAGAGAGGTGGGGCCAGATGAAACAAACATGGAAAATGCTCAGTTGCCCCTCAACAGGTTATTCTGGGAGTCTTCCCATCAATAGGAGGAAGGGCAGAAAGATCCAAAACCCAATGTGGACACAAATCACTGTATAAATACTTGGCAGACTCCTTAAAGAAAGACTAGATTGGCTAGGATTCATTTTCATGGTCACATTTAAAATTTGGGCTAGGTATAATAAAAAATAATTTGTTTTCATCTAAAGTGGTTTCTTGCATTTTCTCTTTTTGAAGGGATGCCAACTTGATATGAAAGGTATTTGAAGCTAATACAGCCTTCAGCATCCAGGAGTGATTAAATCACTTTTGCAAAGTCACAGAATTTAAATCAGAGACAGTCAGGACTAAGCCTACAGACAAATGAATTCACATTTCAAAGCAGAAATCAAAAGATACCAAACTTATAGTCATTTCACAATAGATATGTGTATTAAGCTATCACATTGTACACTTTATTTCTTTGCATGTCTATAAAATCATTTTTAATTTATTTTTTGTTGTTGAGGTATAATTAAAAAACATCATATTCATTCAGGGGTACAACATAATGATTCAGTATTTGTATACACTGTGAAATGATCACCACAGTAAGTCTACATGATTCATTTACATAAACTATAAGAACAGACAAAACTAAGGTAATAGAAGTCAGAAAGGGCTGGGGAGAGATAGGGGAGTACCTGGGATGTTCTGAAGTGATGGAAATATCTATACCTTGCTTTGGGTGCTGGTTATCTGGGTCTGTACAATTTTTAAAACTCAATAAACTGAACACTTAAGATATTATACTTTAGCTAAAAGAAGGGAGGATCCGATATAATAATTGAATCAGTAAAGAAGTATCAATGGGCACTGAAACAATTAGGAAAAAGTTGTTGGGGAATAGGATATTTGCTTGATGCCAAAGTATCATGCGTCAAAGGAAAAACCTACCTCTTCCATTGCAGTCACCACCTCACCCAAGGGACCAGGCACAGCAGCATTCCCAGCAGGACAACTGTTGCATGCCTTGTGATACGATGCAATAGGAATTAGCACCACCTATGAAATATCTTCGCCAAAATGTAGGACTTGAATCTAATCAAGCCTCTAGATACAGAAAATACAGGAAATAGAACATTTAAGTGACATGAAGAATCAATCAGACAAATCCAGAATGTAGGATATTCTACAAGTGGCTTGGATTCAAAATCAGTATCAGTAGGGGGAAGAAAGAGGTAGGAAGACTGTTCTAGATTAGAAGATACTAAGCACACATAAAAACCAAATGTGGGAGCCCCGCTGGCTCAGGCGATAAGAGCATGCAACTCTTGATCTTGGGGTTGTGAGTTCAAGCACCATACTGAGTGTAGAGCCTACTTAATTAAAAAAAAAATAGGAGGGGCACCTGGGTGGCACAGCGGTTAAGCGTCTGCCTTCGGCTCAGGGCGTGATCCTGGCGTTATGGGATCGAGCCCCGCATCAGGCTCTTCTGCTATGAGCCTGCTCCTTCCTCTCCCACTCCCCCTGCTTATGTTCCCTCTCTCGCTGGCTGCCTCTATCTGTTGAATAAATAAATAAAATCTTTAAAAAAATAGATATTTTTTTAAATGCAATACACAAACTTTATTTTATTTTTTTTATCATTCAAGTTAGATTTTATTTTTTTTCTTTATAATAATATTTTTTATTATAATATGTTAGTCACCATACAGTACATCCCTGGTTTTTGTTGTAAAGTTCGATGATTCATTAGTTGTGTATAACACCCAGTGCACCATGCAATACGTGCCCTTCTTACTACCCATCACCAGTCTATCCCATTCCCCCACCCCCATCCCCTCTGAAGCCCTCAGTTTGTTTCTCAGAGTCCATAGTCTCTCACACAAACTTCAATTAAATCCTGGTTTTTAAAAAAGGCTGTAAAAGCTTTTTGGGGACAAATGGGAAAATTCAAATCAGGGAACCAAATATTAGATATTACAGAATTATTAATTTTTAAGGTGTGATGACAGATCATAATTATATAGGAGAATGTTTCCATTCTTAGGAGATTAATGCTAAAGGCTAAAGTATTTAAAGGTGGGATGTCATGAGCTCTGCAACTTACTTTCTTGGTTGAGAAAAAAATTTTATTTACACAGATATATGGTACAACTTCAGAAAGGGCAGAATGTTAACAATTGTTGATGCAGAATCTATGGGTGTTCATTGTACTCATCATTCAAATTTTCTATATATTTAAAATGTTTCATAATAAAAACACTGGAATATAATATAGTTAAAAGGGGTCTAAATGCAGTATGGTACCCAGAATAGTTCCTAAAACATAAAAATGACATTAGCAGAAAACCTGGTAAAACACAAATTAAGTCTATAATATAGTTAATATTATTGTACTAATGCTAATTTCCTAATAACGGTACTATGGTGTTTTATAAGATCTTAACATTAGGGAAAGATGCATAAAGGGAACTCCTTGTTCTATCTTTGGGAATTTTCTGTAAATATAAAATTATTTCAAAATAAAAAGTCTTAAAAAGTGGCAACCGGTAATCTAAAAGCTAGAAATTTTTATTGTATTTTCATATGTATATAATCAAACAAATTTAAGATCCAGTATCTACAACAATGACCTTCCACAAATCTCTAGTTTGGCACGAAGAGACTCCAAACATGAAAAACATTTCCACAGGACCATATATCAGACAGAAGGGAAGCATGTTGGTACCCACTGCTGGACATTAGTGCTGTAGGTCAGCCTTGATCCTTGAGGGTGAAACCACCGCCTGGGCAGCAACTAGCCATTTTGTTCTCCTGCTCATTGGAGCTTTCCTTAGTTCAGCAAAGACATGGGTTGAGCTGTCTGCTTGTGCAGCACTGACTGAAGAACTGTAAATGGGTGCTAAAAGGCCTGGTTTCTCCCAAGTAGTGGATGCTTGGCATGCTGGGAATGGAGGCATCCCAAAGGAACAGCTCTCTTGGAGGGGGCTGCTGGTAGCAGGGGAGGGGGAAACAGACCTTTGGGTTGATCAGTTCTGTTGTGGAAGGAGAGTCCCTCCTGTCTGTCCCCTACCAACAGGGATTTGGCAGGAAGGGGTTGGGAATGAAGGCCTGAGAAGAACCACTTTTCAGGGGTTGGAAGAAGTGGAGGTGGGTTGCCCACAATGGGGGTATTCCTGCCTTGACATGAGGTGTGATCACTGCTAGACAAAGACTCCGGTGTCTCAAAGCCTTCTACTTGCCCTTTCCTGGTCTTCAGGTAGTTAATGCGCAGGTTCAATTCATTCCTGTATAAATGCTTTCTCTCAGTCAAAAGATAGAGAAGGTGCTGAATGCTGGAAGGAACATAATAACTGGTAAGGCACTACAAAGCCTAGATGTTGTCCACCAGATCTCCAGCCCACAGAGCAATTCAGCACGTTCCTGCTACTCCTATTTAGAGAAAAATCTGTATTCTTTAGCCACCAGTGCCAAGGCATCTTCCAGGGGTATATAAAATGCATTTTGATAGACCCATGAAGCAAGGGTCTATCATTAGACTGTTCGACAAGAACGCAATACATCAAAAACTAATGATGTACTATATGTTGGCTAACTGAACATAATAAAAACAATAATAAAATTTTTAAAAAAATACAAAAAAGGGGGAATGCACCAAAATCTGAAGAAAATCATTACATGTGAAGATCAAAATGGCATCAGGTGTGGAATAATAATTTGGCATTTTACTCATTTTGTTGTTTATCACTCGGTGTGTTTCTACATATATGGGCATACCTCGGAGATATTATGGGATTGTTCCAGATCACCTCAATAAAACAATATCACAATAAATCAAGTCAAATGAAAAAAAAAAAGAATGTAAGTGGGGGATGCATCCTCTTTAACTTCTTGGAGTGCTCATGTAAGACTCAACTTGGCAGAGAGGTGAGTCATTTCCACCACAAGGCTGAGATCCTATCACTGATTACTCATGATTGTTGTGTATTCCCTGAATTCTTTGTTGATAGAAACAATAACACTATCTGAAGGCCTCTCTTGATCACCTTTGTCCTGAACCACTTGACAAAAGTGCTGTGAAAGCCCTTCTTTCTGAGTGTCCATGCTGCTGGCATTACCTGAGTGGACTGGTATCACTCATGGTTCAATTCATGCACTTTTGAATAATCAGCCATTTTCTGCCATAATTCTTTAATGCTTAGCATGTCTTCGGTCTCCTTTAAATAGCTCTCTTTGAGAGAATAAGTTGGAAGAAAAGGTTTATATGGCTTACTGCCAAAACCTTGAGGACAAGGCATAGCATTCTCTCCCGAGCATGAGGCTGGCTCTGCGGGGTGTTCCTGCAGCTGCCTTTTGCCATTGATCATCATTCTCTTCCTTTTAGCTACTGAAGACCTTCCATATTATCTTCTGAGAATCCTGGCCAATGAAGACATCTTAAGTCCTGAATGTCAATATTGTAAACATTTCTGAGCAGGAGGTTCCAGAGGCCTTATGGGAGTACACTGTTTCCTGGTTGAGAATCTAAAATCCCCAGTGAGGGTATCTCAGTTGGATTTTGGTAGAACCTCCAGAATTATTGAGTGTCAGCACTGAGATCACACAGCTGGTAAGTAGCACGGTATTGACCAGCTGCAAAAACTTTGTCCATGGAAGAGTGACAAAATCTATGTGTAAAGCTCAGCCTGCTGAGGACTTCCCAGAAGTGCTACCCACATTGTAAGCTTTAAACTTACATACTTTGTATACCAATAACGTAACAGTAAAGCTGGAAAAATAAATAAAAAGCAATGCAATAAAAAAAGAAAAAATATGTATACCATTTATACCACACACACACATAAATACATAAATCTTGGCCAAGTACAGCTCTAATCAAACTTGGAAAGTCTTCTTTGGCTTTGTTCCTCCACTTATTACACTGCAGCTCTTGTTTTTAAACATTTTGTAAGTAATTGTGATGATGTCTATATTTCAAGTAATGTGAAACAAAATATAGGAAGTATACTGCAGCATTTCTAAAGATAGTAAAGATAGTTCACTGTATTTCACCAGCATTAAATAAATAATTAAAATGGTTTTCTTTCCACTCAGTGCATACCCTGTGCGTTAGAGGTCCATTCTGACTTAACATGTTTCCCCAGGGTTCTCAGTCAAAGAACTTCCCAAGTGACATCCCAAGTGACTGCAGCCACCTGGTGTTCTGTGAGGGCAGGCCTGAATCCATCTCATTCACTCTTGGGTCATCAATACCCATCAACATTTGATGAATGAATTAGCAATATGCCCACTCATGTGCCAGGCTCTGTGAAAGATGAAGACAAACCCACCACACCCAACAATAAGGAAACTCACAGAGAAATTAATCATTCTGTCATTAACACGGATTTGCCAGTTTCTCTCTGTAGTTCTACCCTTTAGCAATCACTCTCCTATCAACCCCAAGTTCCCACCTACAGGCAACCTCTAGTCTGCTTTATGTATCTATAGATTTGCCTATTCTGAACATTTCACATAAATAGAATTATGTAATATGTGGTCTTCTGTAACTACCTTCTTTCACTTACCACGTTTTTATGATTCAGCTATACAAAGCACATATAAGCACTTTATTCCTTGTTATGGATCAATAACATTCCAGTGAATAGATATAACATTTTGTTTATGCATTCATCTGTCAATGGACATTAGGATTATTTCCACCTTTTGGCTACTATGAATAATGCTGCTATAAATATTTGTGCACAGTTTTGTATAGTTATGTATTTTTAGTTCTCTCAGGTGGATACCAAAGAGTGGATTACTGGGTCAAAGGGTAACTCTATGTTGAACATATTCTTGCTATCTGATTTTTATTCTTGCTATCTGATATTTTTTATTATGATATGTTAGTGACCAAACAGTACATCATTAGTTTTTGATGTAGCATTCCATGATTCATTATTTGCATATAACACCCAGTGCTCCATGCAATACGTGCCCTCCTTACTACCCATCACCAGTCTATCCCATTCCCCCACCCCCTCCCCTCTAAAACCCTCAGATTGTTCCCTGGAGTCCATAGTCTCGTGGTTCATTTCCCCCTCTGTTTACCCCCACCTTCATTTTTCCCTTCTTTCTCCTACCGATCTCCCTGCTATTACTTATGTTCCACAAACGAGTGAAACCATATGATAATTGTCTTTCTCTGCTTGGCTTATGTCACTTAGCGTAATCTCTTCCAGTCCCATCCATGTTGATGTAAATGTTGGCTGATCATTCTTTCTGATGGCTGAGTAATTTTCCATTGTATGTATGGACCACATCTGCATTATCTGTTCGTCTGTTGACGGGCACCTTGGTTCCTTCCACAGTTTGGCTATTGTGGACAATGCTGCTATGAACATTGGGGTGCATATGGCCCTTCTCTTCACTACGTCTGTATCTTTCAGGGAAATACCGAGTAGTGCAATTGCTGGGTCATAGGGTAGCTCTATTTTTAACTTTTTGAGGGGCCTCCACACTGTTTTCCAGAGTGGCTGTACCAGCTTGCATTCCCACCAACAGTGTAAGATGGTTCCCCTTTCTCCACATCCTCTCCAACATTTGTTGTTTCTTGCTTTGTCAATTTTTGTCATTCTAACTGGGTAAGGTGGTATCTCAATGTGGTTTTGATTTGAATTTCCCTGATGGCTAATGATGTTGAGCATTTTATCATGTGTCTGTTAGCCATTCATATGTCTCCTTTGGAGAAGTGTCTGTTCATATCTTCTGCTCATTTCTTGATTTGATTATTTGTTTCTCATGCATTGAGTTTCAGAAGTTCTTTATAGACCTTGGATACTAGCCTGTAGTGTCATTTGCAAATATCTTCTCCCATCATGTGGGTTGCCTCTTTGTTTTGACTGTTTCCTTGGCAGCGCAGAAGGTTTTTAACTTGATGAAGTCCCAAAAGATCATTTCTGCTTTTGTTTTCCTTCCCTTTGGAGATGTGCCATGAAAGAAGTTGCTGTGGCTGATGTCGAAGAGGATACAGCCTATGTTCACCTCTATGATTTTGATGGATTCCTGCCTCACATCAAGGTCTTTCATCCATTTGAAGTTTATCTTTGTGTATGGTGAGAGAAAGTGGTCAAGTTGCATTCTTTTGTATATAGCTGTCCAATTTTCTCAGCACCATTTATTGAAGAGACTGTCTTTTTTCCACTGGATGTTTTTTCCTGCTTTGTCAAAGTTTAGTTGACGATAAAGTCGAGGGTCCATTTCTGGAGTCTGTATTCTTTTCTATGTGTCTCTTTTTGTGATAATCCCATGCTGTCTTGGTGATCACAGCTCTGTAGTATAGCTTGAAATCAGGCAACGTGATGCTCCCAGCTTTGCTTTTCCTTTTCAACATTCCCTTGGCAATTCAGGGTCTTTTCTGGTTCCACACAAATTTATGGGCTGTTTGTTCCAGTTCTTTGAAAAATATCATTGGTATTTTGATCAGGATGGCATTGAAAGTGTAGATTGCTCTGTGTAGCATAGACATTTTAATTACGTTTATTCTTCCGATCCATGAGCATGGAATGTTTTCCATCTTTTTGTGCCTTCTTCAAAGTCTTTCATCAGTGTTGTGTAGTTTCTAGAGTATAGATCCTTTACCTCTTTGGTTAAGTTTATTCCGAGATATTGTATGGTTTTTGGTGCTATTGTAAAAGGAACGTATTCCCTAATTTCTCTTTCTTCAGTCTCATAGTTAGTGGATAAAAATGCCACTGATTCCTGAGCATTGATTTTGTATCCCGCCACATTACTGAATTGCCCTATAAGTTCTAGTAGTTTGGGGGTGTAGTCTTTTGGGTTTTCCACATAAAGTATCAGGTCATCTGTGAAGAGAGAGAGTTTGACTTCTTCTTTGCCAATTTGAATACCTTTTATTCCTTTTTGTTGTCTGATTGCTGTCGCTAGGACTTCTAGTACCCTGTTGAATAATAATGGCAAGAGTGGGCATCCTTGTCTTGTTCCTGATCTTAAGGGAAAGGCTTTCAGTTTTTCCCCATTGAGAATGATATTCACTGTAGGCTTTTCATAGATGGTTTTTATGAGATTGAGGAATGTACCCTCTACCCCTACACTCTGAAGGGTTTTAATCAGGAAAGGATGCTGTATTTTGTCAAATGCTTTTTCTGCATCTATTGAGAGGATCATATGATTTTTGGCATTTTTCTTGTTGATAAGATCTATGACACTGATAGATTTGTGAATGTTGAACCACCCTTGCATCCCAGGGATGACTCCCGCTTGGTCGTGATGGTTAATCCTTTTAACGTACTGTTGGATCCTATTACCTAGGATCTTGTTGAGAATTTTATCATCCATATTCATCAGGGATATCGGTCTGTAATTATCCTTTTTGATGGGGTCTTTGCCTGGTTTGGGGATCAAGGTAATACTGACCTCATAGAATGAGCTTGGTAGTTTTCCTTCTGTTTCTATTTTTTTGAAGCAGCTTCAGGAGAATAGGTATTATTTCTTCTTTGAATGTTTGGTAGAATTCCCCAGGGAATCCATCAGGCCCTGCGCTCTTGTTTTTGGGGAGGTTTTTAATCACTGCTTCAATATCCTCATAATTAATTGGCCTGTTGAAAAAACCAATTTCTTCCTGTTTCAGTCTTGGTAATTTATAGGTTTCCAGGAAGGCCTCCATCTCTTCCACATTGCTTAATTTATTGGCATAAAGCTGTTGATGAAAGTTCCTAATAATCCTTCCAATTTCATTGGTATTGGTTGTGACCTCTCACTTTTCATTCATAATTTTATTAATTAGGGTCCTTTCTCTATTCTTTTGAATAAGTCTTGCCAGTGGCTTATCGATCTTATTTAATCATTCAAAGAACCAGCTTCTAGTTCTGTTGACTGCTCTACTGTGCTCCTGGTTTCTAATTCACTGATCTCTGCTCTAATCTTGATCAACTTCTTCCTCGTGCATGGGTTAGGCCTGTTCTTCTGTTCCAGCTCCAGCTTCTTGAGGTGAGAATATAAAAACTGCATTTTAGATTATATCTATTATATCTATTCTTTTGAGTGAGGCTTGGATGGCTATGAATTTTCCCCTTAGGACTGCCTTTCCAATGTCCCATAGGTTTTGGACCGTTGTGTTTTTATTCTCGTTGGTCTCCATAAATTGTTGAAATTGATTTTTAATTTACTGGTTTATCAAATCATTCTTGAGTAGGGTGGTACTTAGTTTCCAAGTGTTTGAGTTTCTTCCAAATTTTTCCTTGTGACTGAGTTCCAATTTCAAAGCATTGTGGTCTGAGAATATATAGGGAATAATTTCAGTATCTTGGTATCAGTTGAGACCTGTTTTTTGACCCAGTATATGGTCTATTCTGGAGAACGTTCCATGTGCATTCGAAAACAATGAGTATTCTGTTGTTCTGGGACTTAGTGTTCTATATACATCTATGAGGTCCACCTGGTCTAGTATGGCATTCAAAGCTCTTGTTTCTTTGTTGATTTTCTTCTTAGGTGATTGTCTATTGCTCAAAGTGGAGTGTTGAGGTCCCCTACTATTAACATACTTTTACCTATATGTCTCTTTTATTCTGGTTAAGAGTTGGCTTGTGTACCTTGCTACTCCGCAGTTGGGGGTGTAGATATTTATAATTGTCATATCCACTTGTTGGATACATCCTTTAAGAATAATAGAGTGCCCTTCTGTATCTCTAACTATAGTCTTTAGTTTGAAATCCAATCTGTCTGATGTGAGAATTGCTACCCCAGTTTTCTTTTGAGGTCCATTGGCATGAAAGATGGTAGTTCATCCCTTTACTTTCAGTCTGGATGTATCTTTAGACTCAAAATGAGTCTCTTGTAGACAGCAAATGGATGGGTCATGTCTTTTTTTCCAATCTGCAGCCCGGTGGCGTTTTATGGGAGCATTTAGGCCATTTACATTGAGACTGATTATTGAGAGATATGATTTTAATGATGCCGTGTTGCCAGTAAAGTCTTAGTTTCTATAGATTGTGACTTTCTGTTCTGTATCACTCTTGGGGCCTTTTTACTTTTATAGAGCCCCCCTTAATATCTCCTGTAGGGCTGGTTTTGTGGTTACAAAATTGGTCAATGACTGGCGATTCTGGAAGGTCTTTATCTCTCCATCAATTCTGAATCACAGCCTTGCTGGATAAAGGATCCTTGGCTGCATGTTTTTCTCTGAAAGAGCTTTAAAATTGCCCCCCAACCCTTTCTCTCATTCCAGGTCTGTGTAGACAGGTCTGACGTAATTCTGATACCTTTGCCTTGGTACGTGAGAAATTTCTTTGCCCTGGCTGCTTTCAATACTGTATCCTTGGATCTAATATTTGCGAATTGCACTATGAAGTGACGTGGTGTAGGTTTGTCGTGGTTGAGCTTGGGAGGGTTCCTCTCTGCCTCTTGGACATCAATGCTTGTTTCCTTGGCTAGATTAGGGACATTTTCAGCTACCATTTGTTCAAATATCTCTTCTAGACCTCTCTGTTTCTCCTCCCCCTCAGGGATGTCAATGATTCTGACATTGGAACGTTTCATTGAGTCAGTAATCTCCCATAACCTACATTCTTGAGATTGGATTTTTTTTAGCTAAATTTCTGTTTTAACTTTCTCTTCTACCATCCTATCCTCCAATTCACTAATTCGTTTTTCTGCCTTATTTACCCTGGCCATCAGAGCATCTAGTTTTGACTGCATTTGATTCATAGCATTTATAATTTCTGCCATATTCCCTCTCATTTCTGCCCTTAGAGATTCTATATTCTCATTAATATTTTCATTAATATTTTTCTTCAAGTCTACACATCATCTTGGCCATTGTTATTCCGAACTCCATTTCTGATAATTTGGTTATATCCATATCCATCACTTCTGTGGCAGCGGCCACAGACTCATTATCTTTTCTTTGCTGGGAGGGATTTCTCCTTCTTGTCATTCTGATGAGAGACATTGTGGGGTTGCCCAGAGCCCAAATTATTGACCAGGACCCAGGCAGTGTGCACTTGTTTTATACAGACCTTAGGGATGTGGGCTTCTTGATTTTTCAGCCTGCCTTCTGGGGAGGGGCCTGCTGTGCTGATATTCAGGAAAGCCTGTTTGGGTAGAGTCTCCCTGTCCCCTGCGAGGAGGGATGAGGATTGGCACGATGTAAGCTGGTATTTCTGGGCTTTTGTTCTTTGGCGGCCTTCCCTGGTGGTTTTCTGTGGCTCTTCTGAGAGTCAGAGCAGCAGTGGCCAAATCCTAGCCTCTGTCTCAGAAAAGAGAGTTTGCAGCCTCTCTCTACTGAGCTCTCTTGGCCTCTTTAACTCTGTTTCTGTCGGTGCTGCTAAAAACCCGCAGCGTCCTGGGTTTTGCACACCACAGCTAGTGTCCCAGCCCTCACTTCCAGGGCCTGTGTGTCTCTGTCCTTTGTGCTTCTAACACTGCCAGCCACCCCCGGTTCCCACTTGCACTCCCGAGCTCTCTGTTTCAGTGTGTTTCTGGCACACTCCAGATCGCCGGTTTTCAGTCTGGTCGCGCACTCACTCCCAAGCTCCCAGTATCAGTCCGGTTCCAGTGAGCACTCCAGAGCTCCAGTTTTCAGTCTTGTCATTCGTGCATTCCCAGGCTCACAGTCTCAGTCTGCTCTCTCATGGGTGCCGGTCCGCAAGTCTGGCCCACTCCCCAGTGCAGGTGGCTACTGCTTCCCGGCACCCGAGCACTGCGGCTCCCTCTCCCTTCCGATTATCTTCTAATATCTGTGCGCGGATTCATGACTTCCCTCTTCATACCTCAATACTCAGTGCTGGAGATTTTCATTTGTAGAGATCCAGATGTATCTTCCTGCATCTCAG
>NC_048223.1:42927706-42995067 GCF_002007445.2 Ailuropoda melanoleuca
TTTAAAGCTCTTTCAGAGAAAAACATGCAGCCAAGGATCCTTTATCCAGCAAGGCTGTGATTCAGAATTGACGGAGAGATAAAGACCCTCCAGAATCGCCAGTCATTAACCAATTTCGTAACCACGAAACCAGCCCTACAGGAGATATTAAGGGGGGTTCTAAAAAAGTAAAAAGGCCCCAAGAGTGATACANTAAAAAAGTAAAAAGGCCCCAAGAGTGATACAGAACAGAAAGTCACAATCTATAGAAACTAAGACTTTACTGGCAACACGGCATCATTAAAATCATATCTCTCAATAATCAGTCTCAATGTAAATGGCCTAAATGCTCCCATAAAACGCCACCGGGTTGCAGATTGGAAAAAAAGACATGACCCATCCATTTGCTGTCTACAAGAGACTCATTTTGAGTCTAAAGATACATCCAGACTGAAAGTAAAGGGATGAACTACCATCTTTCATGCCAATGGACCTCAAAAGAAAACTGGGGTAGCAATTCTCACATCAGACAGATTGGATTTCAAACTAAAGACTATAGTTAGAGATACAGAAGGGCACTCTATTATTCTTAAAGGATGTATCCAACAAGTGGATATGACAATTATAAATTTTGATGCCCCCAACAGGGGAGCAGCTCGATACACAAGCCAACTCTTAACCAGAATAAAAAGACATATAGGTAAAAGTATGTTAATAGTAGGGGACCTCAACACTCCACTATCAGCAATAGACAGATCACCTAAGCAGAAAATTGACAAAGAAACAAAGCTTTGATTGCCATACTCGATGAGTTGGACCTCATAGATATATATAGAACACTATACCCCAGAACCAAAGAATACTCATTCTATTCTAATGCCCATGGAANATTCTATTCTAATGCCCACGGAACATTCTCAAGAATAGAAAATGGTCTAGGTTACAAAACAGGTCTCAACCGATACCAAAAGACTGAAATTATTCCTTGTATATCCTCAGACCAAAACGCTTTGAAATTGGATCTCAGTCACTAGGAAAAATTTGGAAGAAACTCAAACACTTGGAAACTAAGAACCATCCTGCTCAAGAATGATTTGATAAACCAGGAAATGAAAAATCAATTTAAACAATTTAGGGAGACCAATGAGAATGAAAACACAACGGTCCAAAACCTATGGGACACTGCAAAGGCAGACCTAAGGGAAAAATACATAGCCATCCAAGCCTCACTCAAAAGAATAGAAAAATCAAAAATGCAGTTTTATATTCTCACCTCAAGAAGCTGCAACAGCAACAGAAGGACAGGCCTAATCCATGCAGGAGAAAGCTGTTGATCAAGGTTAGAGCAGAGATCAGTGAATTGGAAACCAGGAGCACAGTAGAGCAGATCAACAGAACTAGAAGCTGGTTCTTGAGAGAATGAATAAAATTGACAAACCACTGTCAAGACATATCCATAAGAATAGAGAGAGGACCCAAATTAATAAAATTACGAATGTAAAGGGAGAGGTCACAACCAACAACAATGAAATTGGAAGGATTATTAGAAACTTTTATCTACAGCTTTATGCCAATAAATTAAGCAATCTGGGGTGCCTGGTTGGCACAGCGGTTAAGCCTTTGCCTTCGGCTCAGGGCGTGGTCCCGGAGTTGTGGGATCGAGCCCCACATCAGGCTCCTCTGCTATGAGCCTGCTTCTTCCTCTCCCACTCCCTCTGCTTGTGTTCCCTCTCTCGCTGGCTGTCTCAATCTGTCAAATAAATAAAATCTTTTTAAAAAATAAATAAATAAATTAAGCAATCTGGAAGAGATGGAGGCCTTCCTGGACCTATAAACTACCAAGACTGAAACAGGAAGAAATGGATTTTTTAACAGGCCAATTAATTATGAAGTGATTGAGTCAGTGGTAAACAACCTTCCAAAAAACAAAACCCCAGGCCCGGACGGTTTTCCTGGGGATTTCTACCAAACATTCAAAGAAGAAATAATAGCTATTCTCCTAAAGCTATTTCAAAAAATAGAAACAGAAGGANAATCTGTCAAATAAATAAAATCTTTTTAAAAAATAAATAAATAAATTAAGCAATCTGGAAGAGATGGAGGCCTTCCTGGACCTATAAACTACCAAGACTGAAACAGGAAGAAATGGATTTTTTAACAGGCCAATTAATTATGAAGTGATTGAGTCAGTGGTAAACAACCTTCCAAAAAACAAAACCCCAGGCCCGGACGGTTTTCCTGGGGATTTCTACCAAACATTCAAAGAAGAAATAATAGCTATTCTCCTAAAGCTATTTCAAAAAATAGAAACAGAAGGAAAGCTACCAAACTCATTCTATATGGCCAATATTACCTTGATCCCCAAACCAGGCAAAGACACCATCAAAAAGGAGAATTACAGAAGATCTCCCTGATGAATATAGATGACGAAATCCTCAACAAGATCCCGTCTAACAGAATCCAACAGTACATTAAAAGGATTATCCATCATGACCAAGTGGGACTCATCCCTGGGATGCAAGGGTGGTTCAACATTTGTAAATCAATCGGTGTCTTAGATTTTATACAGAAAGATTCAAAAATCATATGATCTTCTCAATAGATGCAGAAAAAGCATTTGACAAAATACAGCATCCTTTCCTGATTAAAACCCTTCAGAGTGTAGGAATAGAGGGTACATTTCTCAATCTCATAAAAGCCATCTATGAAAAGCCTACTGCAAGCATTATTCTCAATGGGGAAAAGCTGGAAGCCTTTCCCTTAAGATCAGGAACACGACAAGGATGCCCACTCTCGCCACTATTATTCAACATAGTACTAGAAGTCCTTGCAACAGCAATCAGAAGACAAAAAGGGATCAAAGGTATCCAAATNACCCTTCAGAGTGTAGGGATAGAGGGTACATTCCTCAATCTCATAAAAACCATCTATGAAAAGCCTACAGCAAATATTATTCTCAATGGGGAAAATCTGGAAGCCTTCCCCTTAAGGTAAGGAACACGACAAGGATACCCACTCTCACCATTATTATTCAACATATTACTAGAAGTCCTTGCAAGAGCAATTGGACAACAAAAAGGGATAAAAGGTATCCAAATTGGCAAAGAAGAAGTCAAAATGTCTGTCTTCGCAGATGACATGATACTCTCTATATATTAAACCAAAGAGAATCCACTCCCAAACTATTAGAAGTTATAGAGCAATTCAGTAATGTGGCGGGATACATAATCAATGGTCAGAAATCAGTTGCATTTCTATACATGAACATTGAGACTGAAGAAAGAGAAATTAGGGAATCCATCCCATTTACAATAGCACCAAAAACCATACATTCCCTGGGAATTAACTTAACCAGAGACATAAAAGATCTATAAACTACAAACTATAAACCACTCTTGAAAGACATTGAGGAAGACACAAAAGATGGAAAAATATTCTATGCTCATGGATCGGAAATATTAACATAGTTGAAATGTCCATGCTACCCAGAGAAATCTACACTTTCAATGTTATCCCGATCAAAATACCAATGACATTTTTCAAAGAACTGGAACAAATAGTCCTTAAATTTGTATGGAACCAGAAAAGGCCCCGAATCGCCAAGGAACTGTTGAAAAGGAAAAACAAAGCTGGGGGCATCACAATGCTGGATTTCGAGCTGTACTACAAAGCTATGATCACAAAGACAGCATGGTACTGGCACAAAAAAAGACAGATAGACCAATGGAACAGAATAGGGAACCCAGAAATGGACCTTTGGCTCTTTGGGCAACTAATCTTCGATAAAGCAGGAAAAAACATCCAGTGGGGAAAAGACAGTCTCTTCAATAAATGGTGCTGGGAAAATTGGACAGCTACATGCAAAAGAATAAAACTTGACCATTCTCTCACACCATACACAAAGATAAACTTCATATGGATGAAAGACCTCGATGTGAGACAGGAATCCATCAAAATCCTAGAGGAGAATAAGCAGCAACCTCTATGACATTGACCACAGCAACTTTTTTCAAGACACATCTCCAAAGGCAAGAGAAACAGAAGATAAAATGAACTTGTGGGACTTCATCAAGATAAAAAGCTTCTGCACAGCCAAGGAAACAGTCAAAAAAAACTAAGAGGCAGCCCACGGAATGGGAGAATATATTTGCAAATGATACTACAGATAAAAGACTGGTATCCAATATCTACAAAGATCTTCTCAAACTCAATACAGAAGAAACAAATAAACAAATCATAAAATGGGCAGAAGATACAAACAGACTTTTTTGCAATGAAGACATACAAATAGCTAACAGACACATGAAAAAATGTTCAAAATCATTAGCCATCAGGGAAATTCAAATCAAAACCACACGAAGATACCACCTTTCGCCAGTTAGAATGGCAAAAATTGACAAGGCAAGTAACAACAATTGCTGGAGATGATGTGGACAAAGGGGATCCCTCCTACACTGTTGGTGGGAATGCAAGTTGGTACAGCCACTCTGGAAAACAGTGTGGAGGTCCCTTAAAAAGTTAACAGTTGAGCTACCCTGTGGTCCAGCCATTGCACTACTGGTTATTTACCCCAAAGATAGAGACGTAGAGACGAGAAGGGCCATATGCACCCCAATGTTCATAGCAGCATTGTCCACAATAGCTAAATTGTGGAAGGAACCAAGATGCCCTTCAACAGATGACTGGATTAAGAGGATGTGGTCCATGTATACAATGGAATATTACTCAGCTATCAAAAAGAACGATTTCTCAACGTTTGCTGCAACATGGACAGCACTGGAGGAGATAATGCTAGTGAAATAAGTCAAGCAGAGAAAGATATTTATCATATGGTTTCTCTCATCTATGGACCATAAGAACTAGGAAGATCGGTAGGAGAAGAAAGGGATAAAGAAGGGGGGGGTAATCAGTAAGAGGAATGAAGTGTGAGAGACTATGGACTCTGAGAAACAAACTGAGGGCTTCAGTGTGGAGGGGGCTGGGGGAGTGGGATAGCCCATGATGGGTGGTATTGAGGGCATGTATTGCATGGTGCACTGGTTGTTATACGCAACTAATGAATCATGGAACTTTACATAAGAAACCAGGGATGTACTGTATGGTGACTAACATAAAATAATAAAAAAACATTAAGAAAATAAATAAATAAAAATTAAAAAAATAAAAAGAACACCTTGAGGCCATTTTGAGGAATTATCATTTATCTTCTGAACATATATTTCAACATAAATGTTCCTTATGTCTCCTACCTGCCATCAAGTGTTCATTTTAGTTGCAAATTAAATACTATGACTAAGAATAAAACAATTTAAAATATATCATGTTTAATAAAGCTGGTATTACTGAAAAGAAGAAAAACGCCAGTGTAGCAATGTTTGAGTTTGTAAACTATGAAACATCAAGGGTTAAAATTTCCCAATGAATAATGGAATTTTTAAGGAAAATTTTGTATCTTGATTACCATAGAATATATTTCTATCTAGGTGAAAAAATAACTGAAAATAAATCAAATAAAATATAAAAATATATATATCATGTTTAAGGTAATTGCAATGTCCACTCTGTTCAAATTTCTACAGTAAACTTGGTTTAGATAGACAATCAAACTCTTGAGACACAACAGGCTCCACATAGCACCAAATTTATTTAGCTTTACTAAAGGATGAGGGCCCATAACTCTTAGGCACAAGCATGCTGTTCCTTAGAGACATGTGTGCTCACAAGAGAATACTGAGTGCAAATGACCCCAGGTCAGGGAAGCCATCAGCACTGAGCCCTCCTTAGCTTTATGCCAGCTGGCCAGCCCCTTAGCCCCTTAGCCATATGAATACCCCCTCATTATTCAGGGCAGCTGCATTTCATCAATGTCAATTACTCATTGCTAAAGAACCAATTTTGACAGTGTACATGTACAGACTGAACACCTATACATAATCCTCAACCAGATTCTATTTAATCAGCAACATATCATCCCAATAATTCCTTGAGTTTAATATTGCAAAGAGAAAAGTTCAGGATTCAAATCTTCAAAAATCCCTAAGCCTAGAGGAAAAACTATAGAACCAGTTGGTAACCCTTTTCTTCAGTTCACCTCCAGATCCCCATTAAAACTTCCTTGATACATGCTTCAGGCATTTTCTTTTTCTTAGTACAGCCACTTCTATAATAGTTGCACAAAAAATTTATACTACAATATAGACAATCACCAAGACTTGCATCCTCCAATGAGGATTTGCAGTTCTTGGGATTCTCTTTGCAAAACAAGTTAACATGACTCTGCTCCATTCACAAGTTTTCTGATATATATTCCTTTACCAATTCCTCCATTCCTCCCTCCTCCATTTCCCTTCCTCCTCTGCATTGTTTCCCCTTTTCTATAGGTATTGATAGAAGCATTCAACTGTATAGTGTCTTCTGGCAAGTTTCCATGGAAAGTACATCAACTGTGGATCTTAAGTCAACTCCCCAAAACATCTATTCATCTTGGAGATCATCTTCTACATTGCCTTGATTTTCATTTAGCTCTATATGTGAAGCTAAAAATCTTTTATTATACTCTGTAACTCTAACAGAGATTAAAAATAAAGCTTAATACATCATATACCAGTTAACATTATGGTGTCATTTTCCCAACTTTCCAAGCAAAACACCGTTTTCCCAGATATTACTTATTTCCTTTAACCAACGTGGTCACTATAGGCCATGGCTCGGTAAACTCTAGGTTCCATCTGGTCTGGAGCATGACCATATTCCAGCCACCAAGAAGCAAGTTTTCACTATGCCAGACTTCCAGATTCTACTCTGAAGTACCACCCTTCGCCTTTCCAAATTCCAGGGGAATCAATGGGACATAGCCACCATATCACACAAAGAGTCACCCTCTTGGACATCATTCTGTTTCCATGATGCTTGCTTGTAAGTTTTCAGTCACATTACATATCTGACATAGTCGAAAGCAAAGCAGATTCTAAGATGCTGTATGAGCAGCAAGGTTAGCTCTTTTTATGCCCTTAAAGAGATGCCATCATGGCTCACAGCAATATAATGTATCAGCTTCCAGGCAAAATAAGACAATGTGTTCACTTCAGCTCAAAGATAGGCTTTCTCTCAAGGCTAAAAAAGAACCAATATTACAATGTAACCAAAACAAACAAAATTAAATAAAAACCACCCAAATCAAGCCTGCTATTATTCAAGCTGGTCATCAGGTGATACTGAGTGATGTCGTTTCTTTAAACCAAACAAGTAGAATTCTAAAGTATAGCTAATATTCTGGCTTCGTTCATTCAAATCTCATTCTCAAAAGAAAGCAAATCCAGAGGTTTCTCCCACATCTGCCATGGTTTGGCACAACAGACATCTAAGAGCACATTTCTCTTGCTCCAAGATACAGTCTTGGGAAAATACATTATCCCATACCAGCATCAGTATCCATTTGTGTGCTTCATTTCCATCTATCACAATTCCCCCCTTGCCCATTCATTATCTGTCCCAAACCAAATAATGAACCTGGATCTCTGGATTCAGCCATAATGTCCACCCATAGGGCAGATAGCAGGATTAGCCTTGCATAACTGCCCCTTTTGTCCATTTTCAGGAAGGAGAAGAAATCCAATTTAAAAAGCAAAGGGTGAAAATAAAATTTTAAAAAAAGAAAAAAAGAAAAAGAAAAGGGAAGAAAAGGAAAGAAAAGAAGAAAAGAAAAGAAAAGAAAAAAAAGAAAAGAAAAAAGAAAGAAAAGAAAAGAAAAGAAAAGAAAAGAAAAGAAAAGAAAAGGCTGAGGGAACTATACCAGCAAGCAGCTGCATGAGTAGCATTTAGAGGGAGTCCTGATGTAGACACAAGGTGACGTCATTAGCTTGCCATTGTTGCCTTTGGAAAAAATCACAGTTAAATTCCAAGATAATGAAATAGTATCCTGAATGGCAATTTCTCTTGTTTCTATAGTCTTGGCCCAAGTTTTTCCCAAGAACTGAACTGATTGAGCACTGCATTTTAGCCCATCAATTGACCATCTTTAGCTGTTTTGTATGTACTGTTGGAGTTACCCCAATTTTCCATGGTTGCTTCTTCTGAAAAGGAGACCATCATAATATCATCAATGTGAAAAAAAAACTGAGTTTTGATGGTTGTGAGCATATACTAGAGAGTTCAGTTACCCCCCCCTTTTTTTAAAGATTTTATTTATTTATATGAGAGAGAGAGAAAGGGGGAAAGCACAGAGGGAGAGGGAGAGAGAAGCAGACTCTCCAATGAGCAGAGAGCCAGATGTGAGGCTCCATCCCAGGACCCTGGGATCATGACCTGAGCTGAAAGCAGACACTTAACCAACTGAGCCATCCAAGCACCCCAAGATTTCAGTCACCCTTGTGGGAAGATGCATTCCTCCCACTAAAAACAAAAACAAAAACAAAAACAAAAAACAAAATTGTGGCTGGCCTCCTTCCAAAATTCAAATAGAAAAGTAGGCATTAATCAAATCTGTCAATGTTTAACCTGTTGTACTTCCTAAACACCTTTCACTGTGTCTACAGCTTGCTGAAAAGCCATGATAGCCAACATCTCCAAGAGTCACCTGCTTTAATCCTAGACCAAATAGGATGACTGCTATGAAAGTGGAGAGATTATCAGTCCTGCTTCTTCTGTTTAATCTTCTCATGATTCAGTATTGCTTAATATTCATTCAAAAGTGTGTATGGTGGAGAAAAGTGGGACTATTATATGGGGACTAAATTGCCACACCTGCCCAATATTGTTCAATAAGCAGCCAAGTACATTTGACCTCCCCTGAGGTTGGTTTTCTTCCCAGTTGCACTGGAGTGATGTCAATAACTATGAAGGGTAAGATTTTACCTACTTGCAAGCTAAAAAATTTAGTCTGCTGTAGTGTCATGGTAGAAGTTATGAGATCCCTGGATCAAAAGACTTTATTACTCATGGAACATGAAACATAAGGTTCATGTTTGCATGGTTCCTCTGGCACCAGGTAGATGCTGCACTGCAGGTATCAAATTTCCCAAGCTGGGAAAGGCATCAGCATGATTAAGAACAGGAAGAGTATGGGGGTGCCTGGGTGGTTCAGTCTGTTGAGTGTCCGACTCTTGATTTCGGTTTAGGTCATGATCTTAGGGTTGTGAGATTGAGCCCTGCATTGGCTCCATGCTCAGCATGGAGTCTGCTTGAGATTCTCTCTCCCCCTCCCTCTGCCTGTCATCCAGTTCATACTCTCTATCCCCCCCCTCTGTAAAATCAATCAATCAATCAACATTTAAAAATAAAATAAAATATTTTTTTAAGCAGGAAGAATACAAGTGTGCCTGAATCCTGATCATCAAGGGGAGAAGAGAATGAAGAGATTAGCAAGGTAAACAGAAGCCAGATTTTCAGGACTTATGGATCATGGTAAGGAGTTCTGAATTTTATTCTTATAGATAGGGACCCATGCAACTCTTCAAAGTAGGAAATATCATAATGTGATTTATGCCTGAAGAAGATCATTCTGGTTGTTATGTGGAAAAAGGATAGGAGAAGGTCAAGAGTGAGAAGATTAGTCCAAGTGAGAAGTAAGGATGGCTTAATTAGGAGGTGGTAGGAATATGGAAAGACATACATAGATTTAAGACCATATGGAGATCAAACCAACATGTCTTGCCAATGAATGGGGGGGAGAGGCTCTGTGCTAGAGGTAAAGGAAGAATTGAGGCTGAGGTCTATGTTTTTTGGCTTGAAGCAAAACCAAACATACAATAGGTGGGAAACTAGGAAACAAGATTTGTGCAACTAGAGGGACATTATAAGAGCTGCTTTTGAACAAAAGTGCCTTTAAATGCATATAAACTTTGGAGTGTTAGTACTTTGAGTGTAAGTAAAGGCATGGAACTAGACAATATGACCCAGTGAATTACTAAAGAGAAAAGACCAGATCAATACCATAGATGTGGGCAAAGATTTAGCTGTAAGAGTGGACACCGTGGTGTTCATCAGAACAAAACAGTAGCCCCAAATCCATCAATAGGTGAGTGATTAAGCAATACTAGGCCCAAATGATGCCACCCCCAAATTACTAGAACTCATACAACAATTCAGCAATGTGGCAGAATAAAAAATCAATGCACAGAAATCAGTTGCTTTTCTATACACTAACAATGAAACTGTAGAAAGAGAAATTAAGGAATTGATTCCATTTGCAACAGCACCAAAAATCATAAGATACCTAGGAATAAATGTAACCAAAGAGGTAAAGGATCTTACTCTAGAAACTACAGAACACTTATGAAGAAATTGAGGAAGACACAAACAAATGGAAAAACATTACATGCTTATGGATCGGAAGAATAAACATCGTGAAAATGTCTATCCTGCCCAGAGTAATCTACACTTTCAATGCCATCCCTATTAAAATACCATTGTCATTTTTCACAGAGCTGGGACAAACAATCCTAAAATTTGTATGGAACAAGAAAAGACCCTGAATCACCAAGGGAACATTAAGAAAGAAAAACAAAGCTGGGGGTAACACATTGCCTTACTTCAAGCTACATGACAAAGCTGTGATCACCAAGACAGCATGGTACTGACAAAAAACAGACACATAGACCAATGGAACAGAATAGAGAACCCAGAAATGGACCCTCAACTCTGTGGTCAACTAATCTTTGACAAATCAGGAAAAAATATCCAATGGAAAAAAGACAAGTCTCTTCAATAAGTGGTGCTAGGAAAATTGGACAGCTACATACAGAAGAATGAAACTTACACCATCCACAAAGATAAACTCAAAATGAATGAAAGACCTCAATATGAGACAGGAATCCATCAAAATCCTAAAGGAGAACACAGGCAGCAACCTCTTCGACATCGACCACAGCAACTTCTTTCAAGACACATCTCCAAAGGCAAGGGAAACAAAAGCAAAAATGAACTTTTGGGACTTCATCAAGATGAAAAGCTTTTGCACAGCAAAGGAAACAGTCAACCAAAAGAGGCAACCCACGGAATGGGAGAAGGTATTTGCAAATGACATTACAGATAAAGGGCTGGTGTCTAAGATCTATAAAGAACTTCTCAAACTCAACATACGAAAAACAAATAATCAAGTCAAAAAATGGGCAGAAGACATGAACAGACACTTCTCCAAAGAAGACATACAAATGGCTAACAGACACATGAAAGAATGCTCAACATCACTAGCCATCAGGGAAATACAAATCAAAACCACGATGAGAAACCACCTTTCATCAGTTAGAACAGCAAAAATTAACAAAACAGGAAACAACAAATGTTGGTAAGGATGTGGAGAAAGGGGAACACCCTTACAGTGTTGGTGGGAATGCAAGCTGGTACAGCCACTCTGGAAAACAGTATGTAGGTTCCTCAAGATGTTAAAAATAGAGCTACATTATGACCCAGCAATTGCACTACTAGGTATTTACCCCAAAGACACAGACCTAGTGAAAAGAAGGGACACATGCACCCCAATGTTCATAGCAGCAGTGTCCGCAATAGCCAAACCATGGAAGGAGACGAGATGCCCTTCAACAGAAGAATGGATAAAGAAGAGATGGTCCATATATACAATGGAATATTACTTAGACATCAGAAAGGATGAACACCTACCATTTGCATCAACATGGATGGGACTGGAAGAGATTATGCTAAGTGAAATAAGTCAAGCAGAGAAAGACAATTACATATGGTTTCACTCATATGTGGAACATAAGGAATAGCACGGAGCACCACATGGGAAGGGAGGGAAAGCTGAATGGGAAGAAATCAGAGAGGGAGAGTAACCATGAGAGACTGTGGACTCTGGGAAACAAACTGAGGGTTACAAAAGGGAGGGTGGTGGGGGAATGGTGTAGTCGGGTGATGGGTATCAAGGATGGCATGTGTTGTGATGAGAACTGGATGTTATATGCAACTAATGAATCATTGAACACTACATCAAAAACTAATGATGTCCTATACAGTGGCTAACTGAACATAATATAAATAAATAAATAAATAATAAATAAATCTGTTTAAAAAAAAACCACAAACAAAACAATACTACGCCAGCATGTAAAATTGTGCTCTACAATGTATTTGCTTACATAGAAGAGGTTCATGATGTTAAAAGAGTTATGCAGCTACATATCCCATTTTTATTCAAGAACTCTCTGTACATGTGCATAAAAATTAAAGTAAAAGAAATAAATATACATAAAAATATTAATGGTGGTCTGAATGGCTAGATTACAATTTTTTTTAACTTCTACATCTTCCTCAGTCAACATGTATCATTTGTATAATAGGAGAATAGCTATGAAAAAATGAATTGACTCCTCAAAGCTCATCTTTCTAGGGACTTGTGTGTAGGCATTAAGCTAACCCCAGGAAACCAGAACCATCCAATCTGTCTTATTTCTTAGCATAATTGGTGTAGCCAGTGGTTCTGACCCCTCGCTGCACATTAGAAACAGCGGGGAAACTTGCATTTCTATGCCAGGGCCCTCCCCCTAGAGATTCTGACTTAAGCGGTCTGGACCATGGCCCAGGCATAACTATTTGGAGGCCCAGGTGATTCTGATGGGCAGGTAGGGCTGGGAACCACTGGCAAGCCCTGGCTTGGTCTCCAAAGCATGGTCTGTGAAAACTGGGAGGAAAGGAGGGTAGAAAAGAATCTAGAGACGGAATAATTGTAAAAGAAAGAAAATTTGGAAATAAAACATTAAAGAAAAATTAATCAGGACACAAAATGCAAAGAGGAAAAGGTTGAGAACTCCTTCTACCTTTAAATAGCTTTTATTTCACACCAGGCACTAGTTGCAAAAATCTGATCCTTGCACAGAAGTTGATAATAAGAGGCCGTTCCCAAAGCTGCTGGAGCAGGTGTTTCCTCCCAAAAGAGGGTGGGCCAGAACTGTAAATCTCATTTTGGAAGTTTCGAGCCCTGGGGATACTATTCTGTGTTGCTGCCACTCTTGCTGCCATCTGTACTGAATCTCGGCTCCCGTTTCTGGGGCAGCCCTCGATCCAACTGGCAGCCCCATGGTTTGCATTCTTGCACAATGTGTGAATGGACGGAGAGAGCCTTTGGCAAGGCAGCCCTGGGGTCTCCTTCCCTCAAAAGATTCGCCAGTGAACCTTGCCCTGCTGTTGTCCTCTTTAATTGCTCCGCTGTGGGGAGCAATTGAGATTAAATGGCTACTTGCTGGGTGGCTGTGCAATGCTAGGCCTGCATGGCCCTATTTGGAGCATTTGTTGTATCTCAGGATTGAATGAAACAACTGCTGCTTGCTGAAGCTCGTGGGGTGTTCCTTGAAGCCATGTCAAAGCAGGCCCTTACTTTTGCAAAACAGCCTCCAAAGTCAAACAGGCTCTGTACTGGAGCCATTCTAGATAGAGGGATGTCACAAGCAGAAGCCAGAAGACACAGAAAGAACTGGGCAGAAGGAAATTTGGGGCTATGAGTCAAGAAGATGGTTTATCATGGAAGTCCAGGTTGATCTGAATAGCCAGCAAGGGAGGGAGAGACCCCCCACTCCCAGAGGTTCCACACTTCTCTAACAAAGCTGGGCAAGCTCTGGAGCAAAGGTCATCCCAAAAGAGTCCAGAAGTTCTGTATTTTGGATGCTAAGTCCCAGAGTAAGGACTACTAACTATGACCTTGGGCAAATTGCCAAGCTTCCTTAGGCCTCACGTCAGTAAACCTGCAAGAGGGTGACAGGAAAGCATAGGAAATCAAGGTGTGTTTACAGCTTTTCCTGGAAGTGTTCTCAACGATGAGCTTTGAGCCATGTTTATTCAACCCCATTATACGGAATGGATTGGGGACCTCATTTAGATTGAACCAAAGCAAATGCCAAATCTCTTGGCAAACCCAGAAGCTGACCACTTCCTATCACCTGCAGTCTTACTCAGCCTCCCATGAACTCTCTTGTCTCATTGATTACTACTTTCCCCCTCACTTACTTTACCCCCCACATGCACACTCCTGCCCCAAGACCTTAGCACTCAATGACCTAAGCCAGACTCATACTGGAGAGTAAATTAAACTTCTAGTAGAAAGAACAAGCATTTCCATTTAGTAAGGATCTCTTTAGGCCCTACTACAAATGAATTACAAAATGTATATATCAAGGCAGACTAACCAGGAAAATTGATGCTTAATTATTATCAATTATTAGCTGTAAACCAGTTCTAAATTGGGGATTGTCTACCACACAGAAAGCTTTGTTTACTCAGGCCTTTGATTCTGGGCAAAATCAGTTGACAGGGTGCCTATTATTTACTAACTTTAAACATTTAGATGACATAGTTCTAACTTTCTTCTGCTTATGTCCGATTCAGCCCAATGTGCCAAGCAATCATTAAATGTAAAAGAAAAACATCTCAAACAATCAGCTTATGAGATGTGAGGTAAGTGCACAAGAAACCAGAGCAAGAGTTAAACAGGCTTAGCAGGTGATAAGAAAGGGTTGGGGGGGGGCAGATACAGACTAGAGAGAGGAGATCTCATCTAAAGGAGGCTCTAGCCAATTATTATTTCATGGAAAGGTGGGTTTGCTTGATTTTTCAGTGCAAGCCCCCAACCCAAATTTATGAGAAATTCCTGTTTTTAAATATTGACAACTAATTCAAATTGAAAACAAAAAGGAGCATGGGTCAAACTATATCTCTGGGACAGATTCATCAAACAGACTGCTAATTTGTGAGTTCTCAATTGACACAGAGAAGGTTGCAGTAAATAAGGAATGAGACCAATGGAGCTCTATACAATGCAGAGTGAAGAGTGATGACCCCTGAACTTGAGGTCACGAAAGGTGTCAGAAAGAAAACAAGTCTTAAGAAAGTGCCTGAAGAACATGATTTGGAATTGCAGGCAAGTGTGTATACACCTGCCAAACTTCAGAACAGCCAGCAAAAGAATGGAGACAAGACAGACAACGCAGAGCCCACCGAACTGAAGTACTGTAAGCATGCTAGCGCACCAGGATATTTGACTTGTCCTTTTACTCCCATGTTTTCACCTTCTAAGAATACAGGCAGCCCTGGACTCATTGCCTCAGGGCAGAAGTCACAAGCAGCTGGGACTACAGAGCTTGTTTTCAGAACCCCCTGGGTCTAGGGTATAATTCTCAAGAAAGGTGGTCATAAAATGAAATGAATAGCATAGAGAGAGCTTCCCCTTGGCTGTGGAAGTGAAAGCAAGCAGAGAAGCTGGGCAGTCTAGTGGCAGAGGTAGCCTGCTCCCCATTTGCCAGGAAGAACCATCCAGGAAGGCACAGGACCCAAAAAGAAAAAAAAGGGTGTAGTACACCCAGGCAGATAAGTTTCTACATGGCTGCCCAGACAGATTCCCAGCTACCATCTGGAAGTACCAGGGAGTCCCCAGGAAAATGCATATACCATTTTACCACATATGAGTATGTGTTGACAAATGCTTCAAAGCTGGAGAGATCCCTCACCATACCTTAGCTCCCCTGAAAAAGAGTAAAGTTAAAGTTTCTGAGGACCGAATAAAATGGAGGCTTAAAATAACAGTTGCTTTGTTTTTCACACACCTGAGTTTGTAGACTGAGATTCAAACTGGCTCCCTTACAGAGGAGTTAAATGTGAAGGTGGATAGGTCAGAAGCAATGTCTGAACTTGAGTCTAAGCTCCTCTGCCAATGATCGGAAGCAATCTCTAAGACGGCCTCCAATGAACACCATACCCTGGTATTCACACCCTTGTGTAGTCCCCTTCCACATTGTACCAGGATTGGTCCATGCATGACCAATAGCATATAGCAGAAATGATAGCATACCACTTCCAGGACTAGGTTATACAAAGACTGTAGCTTCTATCTCACTCTTGTGTGCTATGTCTCTCTCTCTCTCTGATCACTCTCTCTGGGAGAAGCAAGCTGTCATGTTGTGAATAGCTTTAGGAGAAACTCACATGGTAAGGAACTAAAGCCTCGGACAACAGCCAGTGAGGCGCTGAGGCCAACCACTGACTATGTGAGTGAACTTTGAAGCAGAGTCTTGAGACGCAAGTCTTGAGATGACTGCAACCTCACAAGAGACTCTGAACCAGAACACCCTACCTAAGCCACTCTCGGATTCCTGACCCTTATAAACTCTGAGATAATAAATGTTTGGTGTTTTTACCTGTTAACTTTTGGGGTAATTTGTCATACAGCAATAGGTAACTAACACATTCCCACCTTGAAAGATACATCAGAAGTTGAACCTAATAAATAGGAATTAAATGACTGGCCAGCACCGAAGTGCACAAATGTCCTTTCTCTGCTAAGATGGTGCCAGTAACCTTCTGCCAGAGGAGTAGATTCAGGAGAGAGAAATGGATAGGGTGGAGAGTCAGGGATAGATCATGATCTTGAGCTGATTCAAGAGAGAGGATTCGGGTAGACAGTCGGGTATGATTGCTAAGCCATGCAAAGCACGAGGCACTTCTGGGTATTACAGGACAAATCTTGTGCAGAAATTATATGTCGGCAGAGGGAAGTTTGCCATCATTGTTTACAGCAGTTGAGGAACGAAGAGTTAGTTCCCGGGTATTCTGGAAGCTTCAAGCCAAAGCCCCACAGGCTGGGGAACATAGTTACTTGCATTGGGTGATTTAAGGTAAAGACTAATTTTCAAGAGCAGCAAATCTTTGCAAGTCACTTCTTCCCTCCCACTCATTTTTTTACACAGAAGGGGAACATTTGCTGTTTTTTTAGTGCCTAGAGCCTTAGCATCTGCCCCCTTGTCATTTGGGAATTGAGTATTTCAGCACTTGCTGATTTTCAAAGTAGCCATTAATCACCCATGACAAACCAGAAGTGATTATAAACTAGAGCACTGAAGGGTTAACCCCAGGGCTTCTTCATCTCTGATGTACCTGACATTTATTCTCCATGGTCTATGAAGCTAGGGTGTATACCCCCAGAACCGAAGAAAGAGCCTGGGCTGGGAAGGCCTAGAATCCAGCCTTCTCTGGACAGGTTTTCTGAAGCCTGTTTCCAGTACCATGTCTTCTCCCACAGGTACCCTTCTGTCTTAGGAGATCCCACAGGAGAGTGCTTCCAGAATGGTGCCAGGGACTTCCCGACAGCACGGGTTGCCTCCACTGCTATCTATTCCCACTAGAGACGTTTACAATCCTAAATGAACCTATTTTGGATCCTGATACTTAAAGGACTCCTCTAAATTAGTACAGGCCTTTTCTCAAGGAGGGTCATTCATATAACCTCACCCTGGTGATTCTTCCTTTTAACCTTGTGACAAGGTATCCATTCACAAAGGACTGAATTTGATTTTACACTCTCTTGTCTGGAAGCTGGAAAGCAGGGAAGAACTGAATGTAAGTTTGTGGTATCAGGGGAAGGGCAACTCGTGATGAGCACCCCCTGTCAAGTGTTAAGAAAATGTTGAAGTGAACGACCAGTGGTCTTTGTCATTGGGGGTTTGGATGGGCTGAGCTGGGCTGATGGCCAGAGGCAAAGGCTCTCTGTTACCTTCAACCTCTCTTTACGAGCATGGCTTTTGCTTCCTAACTGTAGGAAGAAGAGGAGGTTTGGGCAGGCAAAGGAGGAGTGTAGAGAAAGCTGACTGGGGCAGAAACTAGGGGTAGTATGGAGACAGCTCTTTTCCAGGACCCTTGGATGGATTTGAACACCTATGTGTAGGGGCATAACGAACAGTCAGAATAGTTCACGAGAAGCTTGAGGATACTCGACACAGACAGAGCTGCTTCTGGGCCCAGGGATGGAGTCAGACACAGCTGTTGGAAAAGGTCCATCTCAGCAGAGCTAAACATGCCTCTGGTCCCTCAAAGGAGGGGAATTCCTGAAACCATTCACATTCCTAACTCCATCTGCTTCCCAGAGAATCCAATCTGTAACTTGTACACTTTGGCCTTGTTAGAACCTTGTTCCACTCAGAATTAGAATCATTGTAAAAGATTTGAGAAAAATTAATACCTGTCTTGTGCTTAAAGACAAAGTTTTCGTACCACTAGAGTAAGCTTAGCATCCTGAGGTTTTGGAAATTTAATTCTCCAGAACAGCTAGTACATTTCCTTCAGTTTCTAGTGTGGTGTCTGCAACATGTTTCATTAAAGTTACCACAGGCACTTCAAAGAGTGGGAGATGGTATTTGGTTAGCCTGAAGCTTAGCCATGCTGTCAACAAAAGCCATAGACCATCTCACGTCCTACTTTCTCTAATAACCTATCAGGGGGTTTTCCAGAAGGGCCTCCATGACCAGACACCTAAAAAAAGTGTTTTCAGAAGCCTCTTCTAGCCTCCCATTCCCAGGTCTCTTGACACTTAAAGATGTTTATGTCTACAGGGCAGTGTCTAAAGACAAAATTACAAGAACCCCAATGTATAGATGAAAATGAAACTTTTGATTAAATGAAGGAATGTGGAATCCAGAGTCTCACCAAACCCAGTTAGAAACATGTGGTAACATTAAATGGTATGTTTGGATGTGGCCAAATGGGCCCCTTCATTTTGCTGCTCACACTGATGTTTATTTTGTTTTTGTAAAATGATAGCCAATTATATGGGGCTCTATGTCTCTGCCAGGGCGAGCAATGCCTGTGGGCCCAGCTAAAGCACCACTGGGGGCAGGTACATAGCAGGATCTATTCTGTGCTGGTGATGGCAGCATGGCAGTAGTTTAAGGGGCTGCAAAATTTAGGGTCTGGAGTGGTGGTTATAAACATTGTCACTTGAATGTCCTTCATGGCTATAAGGGCTCCAAATCTGGATTTTCATCTTTCTTGCAAATTACTTTCTTTTCTGCTTAAGTTAGCCAGAGTCAGTTTTTGCAACCAAAACCTGACTTTCAATAGCCTCCAAAAGGTGGACAAAGGAAGAAAACTTATTTCAATAGGAAAAGATTCAAATGTTTCCCAAAACAGAACCATACACCTGTCTGATGCACTCTTTCCCCCTGTTGGATACACTGCACTTCTGGTGGCTTAGGGTACACATTTGGTGTGTTGTTCTTTCAGCTTGAACCATGACAAGTGTCTCAAAGATGGGGCATAGGCCAGGATCAGGTACCCTGGCAGGCACAGAAGAGCCATGGTCCTAAAGGACTAGCTGCAAGGTAGAGGGTGAGCCTCTACTGCTAATTAATGAAGCTTAAAGAATGATACAAAATAGACATTTTCCCTCCACACAGACTTCTGCATAAAGTGCCTCAGATGGCATCCTGCCTCAGTGTTGTTCCTTGAGGAGCAGAACTGAGACAAAACTTGCTTGTGGGTAGTTGGTTTGTCATGGCCACCCAGAGATCAGCAATGGGGAGAAAAGGAGCATGAGATGGGGGGGAATGAAAGCCACACCAGATGTGTCATCATCATTGAGTTGTCACCACTGTAGATCAGTGGGGGTCAGCCTTCTGAGAAGGCCAGGAAAAGCATACCCCAGAATTGTCTACCCTGGGGACAAAAGGGAATAGCATTAATAATGGGCTATGTCCACTGGCCAAGGGTTGCCCCATGGGGCCCTAACCCCACACATCCAGATTGCACATGCAGCTGTATGAGGTAGGCTCTTACAACTCCCACCTCCCTCTCACCCCAGGCTATAACAGTAGCTCCAGGGCAGGTGTGGCCCTGCCAGCAGAAGGCGCTGACACCTGGGAACTGTGCATTCTAGCTGTGCCTGGAATCAGACGCTAGGCCGCAAGGATGTGAGATGTTGTGCAAAGCATCCCATCTCACTCCCAGTGGTGCTGTCTCATAGCCCATCATGCTTTTCAGGTTAGTCTCATGTTGCATATCTGCCAAGAAAGATTGTTGCCCAAGTTCAGTCATTTTCAGGTGGTTTTTTTTTTAAGATTTTTATATTTTTAAGTAATCTAACCTAATGTGGAGCTCAAACTCACAACCCCTAGATCGCGTTGCTTGCTCTACTGATGGAGTCAGTCAGTGGACCTAGTCATTTTCAATATTTCTGGGACAAGCCCCACATCATCATGGAGGCAAAACAAAGATCCTGCCAGGTCTTGGCCTCTTTTCCTTGTGTACACTCTTTAGTCTATGCATCATTGCTTTGGATTCATTACCATGGGCTGGGCACCAGGAAGAGGGTCCTAAGATTTCCATTTGGGTCTTAGGAAAAGAAATCCTATTTAAGTCTAAAGCATGAGCCTCAGACTCCAACCCAGTTTTTCCAGGCTCTGTATGGGGTCCTGGGGAGTATATATCACAGACGCAGCTAAAGTGGCTGCTCGTCCCCCATGACCTATTGTTCCTTGTGTGTGGAGCTCCACTGAGATCTCCCAGGAAAGGGGTTACTGAACCAAGACCTGACACAGGGTCTCTCACCACTTTGTTGGGGGTTTTTTTCATAATAATATTTTTATTATATTATGTTATTCACCATCCAGAGCATCCCTGGTTTTTGATGTAAAGTTCGATGATTTATTAGTTGCGTATAACACCCAGTGCACCATGCAATATGTGCCCTCCTTACTACCCATCACCAGCCTATCCAATTCCCCCACCCCCCTTCCCCTCTGAAGCCATCAGTTTGTTTCTTAGAATCCATAGTCTGAGAGAGTAGTGTTTTAGCAGGATTTGGCTATCAAAAGAGTTCTGAATTTCACTAGATGGGCTTAACAGTATATGTGATATGACAGGGAAAAATAAAATAAAATGATCTGTGGTGAAGTATCAAAGTTCTAATACAGGTGTAACTGGAGTCCCAGAATAGAAGGAAGACACAGACAGGGCAAAAATATTTGAAGAAATAGTCTGAATTTCCCAATTTGATGAGAAATGTGAATTTGGAAAATGAAGAATCTTAGTGAGCAGGATAAACACAAGTAAATCACACCTAGGTACATTATGGCTAATTGCTAAAAACCAAAGATAGAAGAAATCTTGAAAGAAGCCTGACAAAAAGGATACTTTACACACAAGGGAACAAAATTAGGAACTATGGTTGGTTTCCCATCAAAATCAATTGAAGGCAAAAGTCAGTGTAATGACATCTTTCAAAATGCTGAAAGAACCTTACCCCTGTTAGAATGGCTATTATCAAAAAGATAAGAGATCACAAATGTTGGTGAGGACATGAAAGAAAGGGAACCCTTGTGCACTGTTAGTGAGAATGTAAATTGGTGCAAACATTATGGAAAAGTGTATGGAGTTTCCTCAAAAAATTAAAAATAAAACACTGTATGTGAGCAATTCCACTTCTGGGTATTTTACCAAAGAAAATGAAAGCACTAATTCCAAAATACCTGTACCTCATGTTTATTGTAGCTACAATGTACAATGTACAAAGTGTACAATAACCACAACATGGAAACAGCCTAAGTGTTCATCAGTAAATGAATAGATAAAGAAAATGTGGTATATATCTCCAGACAGTTAGAATATTATTCAGCTATTTAAAAAGTGAAGTCTTGCTATTTATGCAACATGGGTGAACCTTGAGGGCATTATGCTAAGTGAAATAAGTCAGAGAAAGATAAGTACCATATAATCTCACTTACATGTGGAATCTAAAAGCAAAAACCAAGCTCATAGGTAAAGAGAACAGATTGGTGGTTACCAGAGGCTGGGGATGGAGGTAGGTGAAATGGATGCAGGAAGTCAAAAGGTACAAACTTCCAGTTATGGGGTGCCTGGTTGGCTCAGTCAGTTAAGTGTCTGACTCTTGATCTCAGCTCAGGTCTTGGTCTCAGGGTCATGAGTTCAAGGCCTGCATTGGGCTCCATGCTGGGCATGGAGCCTATTTAAAAACAAACAAACTTCCAGTTATGAAATAACAGCATGGTGACTATAGTCAATAATACCATATTACATATTTGAATGTTGTTAACAGAGTAAATCTTAAAAGTTATCATCACAAGAAAAAAAATAAAAATGTTCTAAGTTAACCAGACTTATTGTGGTGATTATTTTGCAATATATACAAATGTCAAATCACCATGTTACACTCCTGAAACTCATATAATGTCAATTACACCTCAATTAAAAATTAAAATTAAAGTGATGAAAGAAAACTGTCAACCCAGAATTCTACATCCAGCCAAAATATCCTTCAAGAGTAAAAGACAAAACTGAAACATTTTCTGATAAACAATACGTAAGAAAATTCATCACCAGCAGAACTGTTCTATAAAAAAAAGTTAAAGGATGTTCTACATACTGAAGGAAAATAACACCAAATGAAAACCTGGATCTTCAAGAAGGATTAAAGAACACCAGAAATAGAAAATATATAAGCAAACATGAAATAGCATATAATTTTGACAAATATATATGGTAATATGTGTAAAGCAATAACTATTACACTAAATTGTGAGGCTTATAATATATGTGAATGCAATATACACATATATATAACATATAAATATGTATGTATATGTGTATACATATATAAGCTATCATGCAAAGGATAAGGTAAGTCAATGAAAGTACATGATTGTAAGGTATAGTTTGAGTGAAATGGTATGATATTAACTCAAAATAGACTGTGAAAATGTAAGGATATGTATTATAATCCTAAAGCAACCACTAAAATAAAAGTTAGCAGATAAAAATAGAATTTAAAAAAATTAACACAAAAGAAGATAGGAAAGAAAGAACAAAGGAACAAAATACAGTTAAGACAAGCAGAACATAAATAGCAAAATGGCAACCCTAAATCTAACCATGATTACACTAAATGTAAGTGGACTGAACACTCAAAAGGCAGAGATTGTCAATTTGGTTGAGAAAAAAAAAAGACATGCTAACATTCTATCTATAAGAGATTTTTTTTAAGTTTTTATTTAAATTCTAATCCATTAACAGTGTCATGTTAGGTTCAGTTGTACAACATAGTGATTTATCACTTACATACAACACTGGGTGCTCATCACAACACGTGCAGTCCTTATTCCCCATCACTTATTTCACCTATCCCCCCACCCGCCTCCCCACTGGTAATCATCAGTTTGTTTTCTAGAGTTAAGAGTCTGTTTCTTGGTTTGCCTCTCTCTCTCCTTTCCCCCTTTGCTCATTTATTTTGTTTCTTAAATTCCGATATGTTTAGAAATCATATGGTATTTTTCTTACTCTGAGAGACTTATTCAGCCTAGCAAAATACTCTCTAGCTCCATCCATGCTGTTGTAAATGGCAAGATTACATTTTCTTGATGGCTGAATAAAAATAATATTCACATATGTCACATCCTCTTCATCCATTCATCTATCAATGGACACTTGGGCTGTTTCAATACTTTGATTATTGTAGACAATGCTGTCATAAACATCAGGGTGCATATATCACTTTGAATTAGGATTTTGGTATATAAGAGATATTTAAAACTCAAAGATATAAACAAGTTTAAAGTAAATCTACAGGAGAGAATATACCATGCAAAAAGGAAGCATAAGGAAATTAAATTTGACACATTAGGATTGTATATGCTATTCTGTAAGACAAAGAATTGCCATCAATACAATATGGATGCAAAAATTCTCAACAAGATCCTACGTAATAGGACCGAACAATACATTAAAAGGATTATCCATCATGACCAAGTGGGTTTCATCCCTGGGATACAAGGGTGGATCAACATTCGCAAATCAAACAGTATGATAGATTATATCAACAAGAAAAAAACCAAAAATCATATGATCCTCTCAATAGATGCAGAAAAAGCATTTGACAAAATACAGCATACTATCCTGACTAAAACCCTTCAGAGTGTAGGGATAGAGGGTACATTCCTCAATCTCATAAAAACCATCTATGAAAAGCCTACAGCAAATATCATTCTCAATGGGGAAAATCTGGAAGCCTTCCCCTTAAGATCAGGAACACGACAAGGATGCCCACTCTTGCCATTATTATTCAACATAGTACTAGAAGTCCTTGCAACAGCAATCGGACAACAAAAAGGGATAAAAGGTATCCAAATCGGCAAAGAAGTCAAACTATCTCTCTTCACAGATGACATGATACTCTATATGGAAAACCAAAAAGAATCCACCCCCAAACTACTAGAAGTTATACAGCAATTCAGTAATGTGGTGGGATACAAAATCAATGCTCAGAAATCAGTTGCATTTCTATACACGAGTAATGAGAAGGAAGAAAGAGAAAATAGGGAATCCATCCCATTTACAATAGCACCAAAAACCATACATTACCTGGGAATTAACTTAACCAGGATGTAAAGGATCTATATTCTAGAAACTACTCTTGAAAGACATTGAAGAAGACACAAAAAGATGGAAAAATATTCCATGCTCATGGATCGGAAAAATTAACATAGTTAAAATGTCCACGCTACCCAGAGAAATCTACACTGTCAATGCTATCCCGATCAAAATACCAATGATGTTTTTCACAGAACTGGAACAAACAGCCCTTAAATTTGTATGGAATCAGAAAAGGCCCCGAATCGCCAATTAACTGTTGAAAAGGAAAAACAAAGCTGGGGGCATCACAATGCTGGATTTCGAGCTGCACTGCAAAGCTGTGATCACAAAGACAGCATGGTACTGGCACAAAAACAGACACATAGACCAATAGAACAGAATAGAGAACCCAGAAATGGACCCTGGGCTCTTTGGGCAACTAACCTTTGACAAAGCAGGAAAAAACATCTGGCGGAAAAAAGACAGTCTTTTCTAAAAATGGTGCTGGGAAAATTGGACAGCTACATGCAAAAGAATGAAACTCTCTTACACCATACACAAAAAAAACTCCAAAAGGATGAAAGACCTCGATGTGAGACAGGAATCCATCAAAATTCTAGAGGAGAACATAGGCAGCAACCTCTACGACATCGGCCAAAGCAAACTTTTTCATGACACATCTCCAAAGGCAAGAGAAACAAAAGATAAAATGAACTTATGGGACTTCATCAAGATAAAATCTTCTGTACAGCCAAGGAAACAGTCAAAAAAACTAAGAGGCAGCCCACGGAATGGGAGAATATATTTGCAAATGACACTACAGATAAAAGGTATCCAAGATCTACGAAGAACTTCTCAAACTCAATAAACAAGAAACAAATAAACAAATCATAAAATGGGCAGAAGATATGAAGAGACACTTTTCCAATGAAGACATAGAAATGGCTAATAGACACATGAAAAAATGTTCAAAATCTTTAGCCATCAGGGAAATTCAAATCAAAACCACACTGAGATACCACCTTAAGCCAATTAGAATGGCAAAGATAGACAAGGCAAGAAACAACAATTGTTGGAGAGGATGTGGAGAAAGGGGATCCCTCCTACATTGTTGGTGGGAATGCTAGTTGGTACAGCCACTCTGGAAAACAGTGTGGAGGTCCCTTCAAGAGTTAAAAATTGAGCTACCCTATGACCCAGCCATTGCACTACTGGGTGTCTACCCCAAAGATACAGACGTAGTGAAGAGATGGGCCATATGCACCGCAATGTTCACAGCAGCTTGTCCACAATAGCTAAATCGTGGAAGGAACCGAGATGCCCTTCAACAGGTGACTGGATTAAGAAGTTGTGGTCCATATATACAATGGAATATTACTCAGCTATCAGAAAGAACGATTTCTCAACATTTGCTGCAACATGGACGGCACTGGAGGAGATAATGCTAAGTGAAATAAGTCAAGCAGAGAAAGACAATTATCATGTGATTTCTCTCATCTATGGAACATAAGAACCAGGATGATCAGTAGGAGAAGAAAGGGATAAAGAAAGGTGGGTAATCAGAAGGGGGGATGAAGCATGAGAGACTATGGACTCTGAGAAGCAAACTGAGGACTTCAGAGAGGAGAGGGTGGGGGAATGCGATAGGCTGGTGATGTGTAGTAAGGAGGGCACATATTGCATGGTGCACTGGGTGTTATACTCAACTAATGAATCATAGAACTTTACAGCAAAAATCAGGGAAGTACTGTGTGGTAGCTAACATAATATAATAAAAAATATTATGACAAAAAAATTAAAAATAAATAAATAACAGAAAAAAAAGAATTGCCATCAATAAAGAGACATTTCAAATTATAGAAGAATAAATTCTTCAGGAGACAAAGCAATAAAATTTTAAATGTATACGTCAACTAACAGAACTTGTAAGTACATGAAGCAAAAATGGATAGAACTAAGGAAGAAAAAAAAATCCATAATTATAGTTGGAGAGTTAACATTTCTCTCTCAGTTACTGCTAGAGAAACTGGACCAAAAAAAAAAAATCAGTAAGGACAGAGACTTGAAAAATACTGTTGACCAGCTTGACCTAAATGACGTCTGTAGAACACTTTATCACCAACTGCAGAATATATATGGTACATTCATCAAGATAGATCATGTGCAAAACCATGAATTAAGTGCCAATAAATTGAAAAGATAAAATTCATACAGTGTATGTTCTCTGTGCACAATGGATTTAGAAATCGATAACAGTTATCTAGGAAAAAATAAACTGCAAATATTTGGAAATTAAACACACTTCTAACAAGTTAAAGAAGAAATCAAAGGAAATTATAAAATATTTTGAACTGATTAATAATTAAAATAAAGCATACTAAAATGTGTGGGATGCAGCTAAAACATGCTTAGAGTCTCAGAGGAAAATTGTACCTACAAATGTTTATTTTAGAAAGGAAGAATTTTCTTAAATCAATAATCTAAGGTTCATTGTTAAACAGCTATATAAAAGAGCAAAGTAAACCCAAAGAAAGCACAATATAAATAAGAGAATTGATGTAATTGAGAAAATTAGTAGACCATAAAAGAGACAAGTAGAGAAAATACAAAAATGGAGCCCATTAAGAAGGTGAGACTTTGGTTCTATGATTAACAAAATTGATAAGCTTCTAGTTACACTAATCAAGAAAATAAAAAGAACACGAATTACCATTATTAGGAGTGAAAAGATATTAAAAGGATAAACAAATATAAGGAATGATTTTATGACATTAAATAATTTAGACAAAATGAATAAATTCCATGAAAAATGCAAACTTATTAAAGCTGATACAAGGGGAAATAAGTAATCTGAATGCCTATATCTATTTATCTTTAATAGGTGAGATTATTATCAAAGTCCTTCTCATAAACAAGACTCTAGGCCCACATGATTTCATTAGCACATTCTTTTTTTTTTTACCAGACCAACACTTTTTTTTTAAATGATTTTTTATTATATTATCTTAGTCGCCATACAGTACATCCCTGGTTTCTGATGTAAAGTTTGATGATTCATTAGTTGCGTACAACATCCAGTGCACCATGCGATACGTGCCCTCCTTACTACCCATCACCAGTCTATCCCATTCCCCCACCCCCTCCCCTCTGAGGCCCTCAGTTTGTTTCTCAGAGTCCATAGTCTTTCATGCTTCATTCTCCCTTCTGATTACCCACCCCTTTCTTTATCCCTTTCTTCCCCTACTGATCATCCTAGTTCTTATGTTCCATAGATGAGAGAAATCATATGATAATTGTCTTTCTCTGCTTGACTTATTTCACTTAGCATTATCTCCTCCAGTGCCGTCCATGTTGCAGCAAATGTTGAGAATTCGTTCTTTCTGATAGCTGAGTAATATTCCATTGTATATATGGACCACAGCTTCTTAATCCAGTCATCTGTTGAAGGGCATCTCGGCTCCTTCCACGATTTAGCTATTGTGGACAATGCTGCTATGAACATTGGGGTACATATGGCCCTTCTCATCACTACGTCTGTATCTTTAGGGTAAACACCCAGAAGTGCAATGGCTGGATCATAGGGTAGTTCAATTTTTAACTTTTTAAGGGACCTCCACGCTGTTTTCCAGAGTGGCTGTACCAACTTGCATTCCCACCAACAATGTAGGAGGGATCCCCTTTCTCCACATCCTCTCCAACAATTGTTGTTTCTTGCCTTGTCTATTTTTGTCATTCTAACTGTCATAAGGTGGTATCTCAGTGTGGTTGTGATTTGAATTTCCCTGATGGCTAATGATTTTGAACATTTTTTCATGTGTCTGTTAGCCATTTCTATGTCTTCATTGGAAAAGTGTCTCTTCATATCTTCTGGCCATTTTATGATTTGTTAATTTGATTCTCGTGTATTGAGTTTGAGAAGTTCTTTGCAGATCTTGGACACCAGTCTTTTATCTGTAGTGTCATTTGCAAATATATTCTCCCATTCCGTGGGCTGCCTCTTAGTTTTTTTGACTGTTTCCTTGGCTGTGCAGAAGCTTTTTATCTTGATGAAGTCCCATAAGTTCATTTTATCTTTTGTTTCTCTTGCCTTTGGAGATGTGTCATGAAAAAGTTTGCTTTGGCCGATGTCGTAGAGGTTGCTGCCTATGTTCTCCTCTAGAATTTTGATGGATTCCTATCTCACATCAAGGTCTTTCATCCATTTGGAGTTTATTTTTGTGTATGGTGTGAGAGAGTGGTCAAGTTTCATTCTTTTGCATGTAGCTGTCCAATTTTCCCAGCACCATTTATAGAAATGACTGCCGTTTTTCCACCGGATGTTTTTTCCTGCTTTGTCAAAGATTAGTTGCCCAAAGAGCCGAGGGTCCATTTCTAGGTTCTCTGTTCAGTTCCATTGGTCTATGTGTCTGTTTTTGTGCCATTACCATGCTTTCTTTGTGATCACAGATTTGTAGTCCAGCTCGAAATCCAGCATTGTGATGCCCCCAGCTTGGTTTTTCCTTTTCAACAGTTCCTTGGAGATTCAGGGCCTTTTCTGTTTCCATACAAATTTAAGACTATTTGTTCCAGTTCTTTGAAAAATGTCCTTGGTATTTAGACCAACACTTTTATTGTGTTGTCCCCACACTTTTGTTGTTTATTACAGCAGTTAGCCTTCTTTGCCTAATACACCTAGTTTACAACCACGAAACAATCAAGCACATTCTACCAATCATTTAAAGAAAAACACTATCTTTTTTTTTTAAGATTTTATTTATTTATCTGACAGAGATAGAGACAGCCTGTGAGAGAGGGAACACAAGCAGGGTGAGTGGGAGAGGAAGAAGCAGGCTCATAGCAGAGGAGCCTGATGTGGGGCTCGATCCCATAATGCCGGGATCACGCCCTGAGCCCAAGGCAGACGCTCAACTGCTGTGCCACCCAGGCGCCCCGGAAAAAACACTATCTTACACAAACTCTTCCAGAGAAAGGAGTAGGAAACACTTCCTAATATGTTTAATGAAGCCAGCATTTTCTTAATACTGACACCAGGCAAAGGCAATACAAGGGTACTGTAGATCAATATCTCTCATGTACATATATATGAATACTTAGCAAAAGTATTAATAAATCAACACATTATGAACAAATGAGTTTTATGCCCATAATGCAAAATCAGTTTAAGTTTTGAGAACTAATCAGTAAAATTCCCCGTGTTACCATAATAGAGGGGAAAATATCACATGATTTAAATAGATGCAGAAAAAGCATTTAACAAAGTTCCACACCAATTTAAGATAAAAACCACTCAATATACTAGGAGTAGAAGGAAATTTCTTCAATCTGATAGAAGGCATCAACAAAAGTTAACATCATAATGATGAAATGCTGAATGCTTTCCTCCTATAGTTAATGACAAAGCAAAAATATCCATGCTCACCATTTCTCTTCAACATTGTCCTGGAAATTGTAGCCACTGCAACAAGATAAGAAAAAGGAAAGCCATAAAGTTCAGAGGAAGAAGTCAAACTTTCTCTATTCACAGATGACATGATTGTTTATGTAGAAAGTTTTAAAGAATCTATGTTTTGATTACTAAAACTAACAAGTGAATGTGTAAGGTCATAGGATACAAGGTCAACATTGGAAAAAATTAATTTTATCCATATACCAATTAAAATCAATACCTTCTACCATAGCTTTCCAGCCTCCCTGGCATTTGGTATGGCCTGTCACCAAGCTCCAAGCTCCAGTCAATGGAACATGACAAGAGGTGTTCTGCACCCCTCTAGACATGTCCCAGAAAATCCTCAATACTCAGTCCTCTCTCCCCTTCCTTATCATTACCAGAAATCTTGGAAGCCTTTGAAACCTTGGTTTGAAGATGACAGAGCTATAAGATAGGTGCTTGGGTCCCTGAAGTCCTACTTTAAAAGAGAGATGCCTGCTGTCAGGAATAAGTGTTCTGATACTTCTCATAAAGTTTACCAAGTTTGATCCATTAGCTGATATTACCTTCACTGATGTGACCATCATTAAGGGATCAGATAAGGAATGTGTGGTGGGTGAATATTCTAGAACACCATGTTGCAGTTAAATGCCATGGTAAGATATACCCACACAACTGTGCATACATCTTAAGAATTGAGTAGACAAAGGCCATGGCAACATTTTTCTAGATATGTCTCCTGAGGCAAGGACAATAAAAGCAAAAATAAACTATTGAGACTACACCAAAATAAAAAGCACAGTGAAGGAAACAATCAACAAGGCAACCTACAGAAAGGGAGAAGATATTTGCAAGTGACATATCCAATAAAGGGTTAGAATCCAAAATTTTTTAAAACTTATACAATTCAACACCCCAAAACAGAATAATCCAATTAAAAAGTGGGCAGAAGACATGAACAGGCATTTCTCCAAAGAAGACATCCAGACGGCTAAAAGACACATGAAAAGATTCTCAACATCACTAATCATGAGGGAAATGTAAATCAAAACTAAAATGAGATACCACTTCACGCCTGTCAGAATGGCAAAAATCAAAAACACAAGAAACAGCAAGTGTTAGTGAGGATGTGGAGAAAAAAGGAACCCTCTTGCACTGTTGATGGGAATGCAAACCGGTGCAGCCACTACGGAAAAGAGTATGGAGTTTCCTCAAAAAGTTAAAAATAAAGGGGGTGCCTGTGTAGCTCAGTTGGTTAAGTAGCCGACTCTTGATTTTGGCTCAGGTCATGATCTTGGAGTCGTGGGATCTGTGCTTGGGGAGTCTGCTTGAGATTCTCTCTCTCCCTCTGCCCCTCCCCCACTTGTACTTGCTTGTTCTCTCTCTCTCTAAAGTGGTAAATGGATAAAATCTTTTAAAAAAATTGTTTAAGTTAAAAATAGAACTACCCCATAATCCAGTAATTGCACTACTGGCTATTTACCCAAAAATACAAAACACTATTCAAAAGGATACCTGTACCCCATGTTTATAGCAGCAGCATCTACCATAGCCAAAGTATTGAAGCAGCCCAGTGTCCATTGATGAATGAATGGATAAAGAAGATCGGTGCATGTGTGAGTGTATATATTCCGTTAATATATAAAAATATTATATATATATAATATATATATAATGGAATGTTACTCAGCCATAAAAAAGAATGAAATCTTGCCATTTGGAACAACATAGACGGAGCTAGATGAAATAAGTCAGTCAGAGAAAGACAAATACCATTTGATTTCACCCATATGTGGAATTTAAGAAAAAAAACAAGCAAAGGGAAAAAAATTAAGAAAGAGACAAATCAAGGGACAGACTCAATTACAGAGAACACCCTGATGGTCACCAGAGGGGAGGGCGTTTGGGGGATGGGTGAAAGAGGTGATGGGGATTAAGGAGTGCGCTTGTGATGGTGAGCACGGGGTGATGTATGCATTGTTGAATCACTATATTATACACCCAAAACTAATATAACACTGTATGTTAACTGTACTGGAATTAAAAAAATTTTAAGAACTATACAAAAAATTAGAACAAAAAAGGATTGAGTAAACTGAAAGACTTAGATCCATAATGTGGAACCACTTATGTAAATTGGAATACTTTCTACATTGAAGGAATCATACACATATAAAGACATATTATTAAGTACATTAGAAAGGCTGCAGTGGAACGCGAGTGGACAAGGAGAAAAAAACATGTGACCATAAAATGGTACTCAACTCAGCAGCTGCAAGGAGACAGCACAAAGAGACAAGTTGGAAGATGGGGAGTCTAAAAGCAGATGCTGTTAGGATTCTATGTGAGACCAGCACAAAAAACAATGTTAAGGATTGTTTAGGAGGAAGTCCAATGGCACAATTTGCTTTGCCGAAATAACAAGTAAAAGTATATTTAGTTTTTTTTTTTTAATTCAGTTTGATATTCATTGTCACATTCGGAAAATAGGATGGTATATATTTTCTGGGAAATGCAAAAATATCATTAAGTCATAATAGTGCTTGTCTGTGTGTTTCAAAGGAAAGGTTGTTGGAAATGGTAATCTGATAACCCAGGAGCTATTAATGGGAGCCTAAAAACAGGAATGTTAGAATTGAGACTATCATTTAACCAAAAGCTCTGCAATGAATCTGTAAAGAACTGCAAAGACCCCTGAACATACCTCACATGCAATGATTCATACTTGGCCTTAGTTCTATTCTAGAAAAAAGCAGCCCAAGACTGTTAGACATTTCATCAGGCACATATGAGAAGGAAGAAGATCGGATTGCTTAATAATCCTATTGTGTTAAATTCCTATGTAAGGGAGAAGAGGCGTAGTTAGAGTCTGACCATTTGTATGTGAATTATAAATGATTTTTGATGGGTCTCTTTAGACTAGAGACTCATCTCAGTGTCTGACTGCTGAAAAGGGTGCAATAAAAATATATCTAAGGCCCTGTGGAAATAGCAACAGGCATTAAAGTTGTACTATTTAAAGAAAAACTCATAAGTGAATGAAATTGTTTTGGTCTCACTGTAGTAATCACATATAGCTTGGGAAGAGAGCTCCTAGTGATATAAAATACATTTTGATTATTTGCCTATATTTGGGTAAGTTTCTGAAATTTACCAATAACAGCAGGGAAGACCAAAGTGGGATTTAATTTAAGAGGACAAAGTACATGATAGAGGAAAAGATAAAGAGTCAAAATGTTCTTGTCTCATTACTGTTTTCAGCAATAAAATATTTCAATACATACTTGTGGCCTCCATATTACTGTGGTTCTCAAAACTTTGATGCACCAGAATCTGTGCACCATAACAACTTTGTAAAGATGTCAAGATAAAATGCCTTTCCTTCACTGTGAAACTGTTATGACCTGCTGAGGACATAGTCATTACACCAGTTTTGCAAATGCTCTGCAGATGAAAACCCAGAATTATATTAGGGGACAGATGCTGGCAGGATGCATTATTTGAGATGCATTATGTAGCCAAACTGTGAAACACTCACTTTGAATTGTTGGGACAAGGTGGGGTGGGGAAGGGGTAGGCAGGAAGTTAAGAGATTCCCAGCTCATTCCTAGAATTCTTTCAGGGTATTTGGCAAATCTTTGCACTCTACCACAAAACTTACAGTGTATCCCTTGGCAGTTAGCATTCTGATAGGAAATAGCCTTTGGCACACCACCATCTAGTGGCATCCAAGAAGAACTCAAAAAGCTCTTTTTTTTTTTCTTTTAAATTCATTGAAATAGAGGAAGTGGAGTCTATGCAGCCTGAGAACTTCCTTTCTTTGCACTCTAAGCCCTGGTATTACAGAGTAGGCACTCACACTGGACTTTAATAACGGCCATGCAGACTGCCCTCATCTGAATGAATCCTGCCACCTTCCATCATCTTTTTTTTTTCCCCAGGGAGTGGTAAGGGACAGAGAAAGAGGGAGAGAATCTTAAGCGGGCTCCATGCCCAGCAGAGAGCCCAACGCGGGGCTCAATCCCACAACCCTGAGATCATGACCTGAGCCAAAATCAAGAGTGAGACGCTTAACCAACTGAGCCCACGGGTGCCCCTGCCTTTCATCATCTTGAGGATAATAGTATCTCTCCCTAAGTCTGTTGTGAGAATAAAAAGGATTCACGTATGTAGTACTCACGAATGTGCCTGGTGCAGAGTAAGCACTCAGATATCCTCAGCAGCAATGAGTGTTAGAGCCAATGACGTTCCACGCTTAAAAATTCAACTCAGCACTCGTTAGAGTTGAATCAAGCAATCAGGTTTGTCAGGTTGCCCCACTGCTGTCATTCACAAACATAGGTGGCAGAGGCAGCAGCACTTCCACTGAGCAAGAGCAAAAAAAAGATGAAGGAAAAACTCCCTACCCCCTCCCTCATTTTTAGGACATTATTCTTTCCAAGACCTCCAAACAAAATTAGAATTAACCATTTTACATTTCACAAACACCTCTGGGAATCTGGGAAAACAGGGATTCGCCAGAAAAAAATGTACACAAATCTTACACTTGATTTTGGGCAGTTCACTGGGCCCCGAAGCTTATTCCCCTGACCCCCAAGGTCAACACTACCTCATCAAGAAGCTGCAGGGCCATCAGAATGGTGGGGGTGGGGGAACCTTTCCCTCCTGTCCCTTTTTAAGTTCCTTACTTCTAGTGTTACGGGGAAGAGTTATTGGTAAATACAGGGCCTGCTTTTTATGTGTCCTCATCTCTGCCCTGGGGTAAATGGGCTTGCCATTCACTCATTCACTGAGAAGAAGCTAATAGAAATCCTTTAAGGCTACAGTAGCTTTTCAGGTGTGTTCTCAAGCTTTACTCTCTCCTTCCTCCAAACTAGGAATAGCGGCTTGGGGGCTGCTCTAATGCAGTACAACAGCTATAAGCAGAGGATGAAAGGTCTGTAAAATACACTGACATTAAGATCCAAGATATCTTTCAGGTAATTTAGGATTTGAAACAATAAATAGGACAGGTGTCCAGGATTGCCAGCAGGCCTGGATAGTTATATCTTCATAAAAGCCACATCTTCTACGAAAGAATTGCCCAAGTAGGGGTGACCTAAGCTGTTGGTCAGTGAGAACCAGATCGGGGATATACATAATTGAACATTCTGTCCTTGCCTGGTCAAATATATTACAAACCCATGTGGAATGCAGGATAAAGCAGGAAGAAGGAAGTTGGTGTTGGTGGAGATGTTTTGATTTTCTTTTTCCTCCCATGAGAAGCTAACATTCCATTTTATAATTTTGGTCTCAATTTTCCTAAACTGTACGCAGGCCAAATAATGCCTCTGTGGACAATCACGCCATACTAAGCCTAGACACCTTGTTGATAAGCCATGGTCCCCATCTTTCCCTTTGTCTCCCAAATGTTGGAGCTATCCTTCATATCTTACACTTTATTTTATCCTTTCTTAATACTTTTCTGTTTCATTCATCTGATCTTTCATCTCAGCAATTCATTCTCTGGCTATATTTACTACTGTTTAATCCTATATATGTGCTCTTTATCTGTACTTTTCTCATATTTCTATTTGGTTCTTTGATTTCTAGCTCTTGCTTCATGCTGCTAACACCATCCCTCATATCAAGTTTATTGATCATCACTATTTTAGGTCCTTGACCTATCTGCTCCAAAGTTCTGTTTCAGAGGGTTTGTGTTGTTCAGTTTGTGGTCTTTTATTTTAGTCTAGTTATGGAGACTGCAGGCTATTTCCTTTGGTGTATCTGCCACCCTACCTGGTAATAGGTCACAGGGCAAGCTAAGAGCCAGGTTCTCTTCTGTTTCAGTCTCTTCTGTCTCAGTCTCCTTCTGGTAGCCTGAAGGATAAGCGGTAGAAGAACTCCGGGTACCACAGAGCTACCTTTGAAATCTCTACCAGGCAATTCCCACCTTTAAACACTGTATATGTATATATATATAATATTACTTAGAAAAACACTGTTCCCAGAAGGATGCAATGAACAGAATGTCATTCTGGAGGATTTAAACCTCTATGAGCCTTAATTGAAAAGACACTTCAGACAGGATTGTAAAGATTAAAGAAAATGTGTCCAGGCTGCACAATCCTGGCAGGGCAGGTACTAACAAAGAGTTCTCTCCTACAAACTACCTCGTAGTCTTCTTACTTTTGATATTCAGAATGACTTTCAGACATCAAAATAAAAATTGCTAAAGAATCAATCCAATAGTGAAAGGGTGGGAACTCTGTCATTAGCAGTTCTATATTACAGAAAATTAGATGAAGAAAATCGTACATCTCACATGTGGTGTCTATCATTTTCATAGATGCATAATTCATAAGTGTACAATTAAAAAGTAAATGAAGCAGATTGAAGCCCTCTATGGAGGTGCCATTCAAAGCTCTAGCTTTAAGAGTGCCAATTGGCTCTCGGGGGCCAAGGCCAAAAATGTGGTCAAATGCTTTCTGCCAAAAGCAATGATAATTTAATCCAATGGAAGGGCACACCAATTGGGCTCCTCCACTAACATAGTCTTAGGGATTACAAAGGAGTCTTTTAGGGTTTTTGAAATATATGCCAGGTGGAGACAAGACAGATAGATGGAGCCACAGCTGGAGAGTGGCCAGAAAGAAATGACTACCTCTGAAAGAGGAAAGACTATGTAGAGAAATAAACCAGCCAGTTGCCTCTACCAGCTATATCTGTACAAGAACCATCTGACTGTTAAACAGCGTAATAGTACACGCACTAAGAATTGGAAATAAAATCTAAAGAGGACTGTTTCCAGAGTCCAGGCTGGCAAACTTCTAAAGGAAGTGTGACGTAGATAAGCTGAACAGTTCTGTGAACCCACCACAGCTATCTGCCATAGGAAAGTGGATGAGATGTCATGGACAATGTTGTCAGTATCAGGCCAGACTCCCAATAGCAATAACCCAATGGCACCTTACCGTTAACTAGTTATGGAAAAATCTAATACCTGAATTTTAATTGTGGAGTTGTAAGGGAAGAGTATTTTGTCATTTTATGAAAGAATAAGAGTGATAGGGTAGACTATATTATCACTAAGACCCCTTTAGCTCAATTTCTCAGTGTCTCAGCACTGGAACCTTAGACATATTTTAGTTTCCATTCATCAGGATCACACATGGTCTACATATATTTGCTATAGAACTCACCTTAAATTAGGGTCCTCTCACAAGTATACCTGGGATTTTCTGAAGACTTTCAAATGCCAGAGAACCTGCATTTCATTTTTAAATCAACACTTTGAGTAGCTGCTTCACACTAGACACTGAGTTAACCCAATGTGAGTAATGGGAATGTAGGAACTGTTCCCTACTGTCAGTGTATTTGGCCACCTGAAAGGGGAGAAGTCATAGTGAAGGAATTACCATAGCTTAAAAACTAGTTAAAAAAAATCCCTTTATCAAAAAGCAAACTGAGCATTAGAAACTTTTGATCCATATCTCAAGCAGATGAGGGAAAAGCCAAGTTATTTGTCTGCTTCATTCCACCCACCTTTCCTGGGTTGGGCACAGCCTCACAAGCCAACACAACACCAGGGAAGAAGTACAAGGACATCTCCAGGTTCAAAACTAATGGGCTTCTCTCATTAACCACTTTTTTTTTCAGAGTAGCAGTGGTGTACCATGGAAATGAATGGGAAACAGGCAGTGAGGTCTTGATATGTAGATGGGGCTATAAGGCAGGACTTAGACTAGACACAGTGCCATTCTAGTTTGGGTGATTTGGCAGGCTGCACTGGTGACCTAGGCTGAGTGGCCAAGGACAGAGGTGTTCCAAGCTTGTAAAGGGAACTTAAAGCAAGGGCTAACAACTAGAGCAGGTGCCCAAGGAAGCACTACTCTTTATTTAATAATGCTCACATTTGGCAGGATTCAATCCTGATTTATCCCCAGATACATTACAGACATGAAACAGAATTAAGACCCAACACCTTAACTGAGTTGAAAACAGAAACCCAGGAGTTTACTATCAACTAAAATAGCATCTATCTGGCCTCTTCATGGCCATGATCAAAATTAAAATGACTGGGTGGTGTTGCCATGGCAATTCAGTTGTTACCATTGCAGGCTGGCCTCTCCCTTGGGTAGAGCAAAAAGGTCCCTGTGAGCTTCACATGGTCCTGTACTTTACTGTTTTTTCTGAACATTACAATTCAATTTCAAATTTTTGTTTCTAACCAAAGGCTCAAGGTCCCATGAAATATCCCAATAATACAACCTCCTTTCAAGTGTCATTGTCCTAGGAAGACTACATAGCTTAAGTAATCCCTACACTCTTCTAGGGATGATCCTAATGTTAGAAATGGGATTTCTCTATAGTTAGAACTTAAAAACAAAGCTAAAATCCAACCTTTTAGTAATTTTAGAAAAGCCATGAAGCCAAAATAAGAAAGAATAGCTTGGAACCAAAAGTTACTCCACTGAGGCAATTGCAAATTACCAGTCCCTAAGGGGAGGCTTCTCAGACACCTCACAAAAACAACAGTTGGCTGAGGACCCTGCTATTCCCCCTCACAGATCCATAGAAAACTGGCTCTTCAGAGCAAGGTTTGAATGGATGGGGTGGTGGCTGGAGGCTGTATTCTCCAGAAGAGCAGATTACACGCACAGAGTAGTTAATCTCTATGAAGATAGGGAGACACATACCTGACTGTGGCTCACCTCCACTCCTGGGGACTCAGCTTTTTCCACAAGCCCATTTGTTCAACCTGGGATTACCTCTCAGAGATCGTAAAGCTCTCATCACAGTGACTCATGCAGTAGGTTTCAAAACGGATACTAGGCCTAGGCTGTATTCCCCCACCACCCATGAATACAGAGGCTGTTGGACTAGAGAGCTTTTATAGCTTGTAACTAGATTTCATGCTCTGGGAAACCTGAAAGGGAGGGGAGCCCATAATTCTACTCAGTTGCCCCACACAAAGGATGCTTCATTTGAGCAACAGTATGCTGTTTCTAACCAGCAATCAATACTTCTTATGATTACAAAAAATATGTTAGGTGGGTTCTTAAGAAAACTTGGAGTGGCTATTTTTTTTAGGGAAGTCCAAAGTTATTCCACAGAGTATAATGTGCCTTTGGGAAAAACTACTGCCCAAACAGCACTTGGAAGCATGGGTTAAGTAGGTGGTCTCAGACCTCGTTGAACATGGGTGATACCAGGGGAGCTTATTAAGGTACAAGTTCTTGAGTCCTACCACAAGAGACTGTTGTCCATGATTTTTCATTTGTATCAAACACCCAGATAATAACAACGTAATTGTTCCATGGTCTACACACCTGAAGAAACAAACCTTCAGTTGGGTCAAAGTCTTACACAGGCCAGCTAGACCTTACACTTTCAGGAGCACTTCCCTACTACTCCATATCATGTGTGGTCTGCTCCAAGATTTACTTGGGATACCACTGTATACTCCACAGCTGTGTCTGTGCTATGAACAGAAGGGGCTCCAGAACCTCTCCATAGGTCAGGGATTAGGGCTGCTGGACAGAGGGACTGGGAAATAATGCTTGAGCTTAGATAATGAGCTTATTTGGGGTAGCTCAGGAAGGGGTTGATGCTAATTGTTGAGCAAGTGACCCTGACTTTATTGTTGGAATGACAGTAGCCTACAAAGATGGCTGATTCATACAGTGGTTGCAGGTGTCTAATTGTCCTTCTTACACTGGATTCTAAGCTCATTGAGGATGAAGATTGTCTGTTACTCATTTTAGTACCCCAGAAGAGCATTCCAAATAGTAGGTGCTCAGTAACTAGTTGTTAGAGTTAATTGCCACAGCTGCATATCCCCTAAACCTTGTCCTAACGCCTATCGACAAGTGTGGTACCTTGCACATTAAAAGGCACACAACAAGTATTTGTAGATCTGATTTAATACTAGATTCTCCTAAGTCAGTAGTGCCACACAGGGTTACACAGGATATGCACTGCAAAAATCTATCACATGGAAGAGGCCATCATTTACACTGTGGTCATCAAAGACTGAAGTTAAGAGCTACAACCACAAAACTCAGAAGAAAACACAAGTGTACATCTTCATGACCTGGGATTAGATATGCCATGAAAAGCACAAGGAACAAATAAAAAAAATGCAGTAATTGGATTTCATAAAAATTAAAACTTTTGTGCTTCAGTGGACATCTTCAGAAAGTGAAAAGACAACCCACAAAATGGGAGAAAATTTGTATAAATAACGTATCTGATAAGAGACTTGTATCTAGAATATGTAAAGAACTCCTACACCTCAGTAGTAACATGACAAATAATTTAATTTTTTTTTAAAAAAATTATTTATTTATTTATTTATTTATTTAGAGAGAAAGCACAAGGGGAAGGAGAAGCAGAGGGAGAGGGACAGAGAGAAAATCCCAAGCAGACTCCACACTGAGCACAGAGCCCAACTTGGGGCTTGATCCTTTGACCCTGAGATCATGAGCTGAGCTGAAATTAAGAGTCTGACACTCAATAAACTAAGCCACCCAGCTGCCCCCAAAATAACTCAGGTTTTTAAATAAGCAAAGTATCTGAATAGACATTTCTCCAAAAAAGATATGCAAATGGTCAATATGCACATGAAAAGATGTTCATCATGTTTAGTCATGAGGGAAATGAAATAAAAATCACAATGAGATATCACTTACACCTACTAGTATGGATAGAATCAGAAGACAGATAAATGTTGGTGATGATGTGGAAAAATTGAAACCTTCATATGCTGCTGATGGAAATGCAAATAGCAGTCTGGCAGTTCCTTAAATGGTTTAGTATAAAGTTGCCTTACGACCCATCAATCCCACTCCTAGGCATATAACCAAGAGGAATAAAAGCATATGTCCACACAAAAACTTATATACAAGTATTCAAAGCACTGTTGTTTATGATAGCCAAAAAGTGGACACAACCCAATTGTCCATCAACTAATGAATAGGTAAAAAAATGTGGTATATCCATGCAATGGAATATTATTTGGCAATAAAAAGGATCAAAGTATTAATACACACTACAACATGGATGAATCTTGAAAACATGCAAAGTGATAGAAGCCAGACAGAAAAGATCACATACGATTCTATTAATATGAAATTCTCAAAACAGGAAAATCCGTACAGATAAAAAGTATATTTGTGGTCACCAAAGGCTGGGATGGTTGGAAGGAGATGGTGAGTGACTGCTACTGGGGTGGGGCTTCTTTTGGGCATGTGAAATGTTCTAAAATTGATTGTGGGGTTAGTTGCACAATCCTGAATATATTAAAAACCACTAGTTGTATACTTTAAATGGATTAAATGTATGGTATGTGAATTACATTTTAATAAAGCTGCTATTACATTTTTTTTTAAACCCATTGCAATAAAACTGACAAGAAAAGGTTTAGAGGAACAAAGGTGTTCTATGTTTTGAAAATCTTTTTTGGTGAATTTATTTAACATTAGATCTATACAATAAGAAATTCTTCCAAGTGTATTTCATACCAGCTGGGCCACTGTGTGTGGTTGGGCAAATTATACACTCAGCAATGTACTCAGCAGTGTGTAAGAACCTTGCCCAAGGTAAACTCCATCTCAGACTATGTGCTTTCTAGCCTAAGAGGTAGAGGTGACCTGTGCCCTGACCCTACATTGTGTCAACAAGCAAGAGCTATTCTTCATTTCCACTCATTCTTCCCCACTTCAAGTGGCCCAATTCACCTAAATTCCCTAAACAATTACCTCGAAATGCATAGCACACAAAAAAAGGGCAGAGTTGAGCAGAATGGATGTGAAACCCCAGCCTTCCTCCTGGTTGGGTTTCAAGCATTTCTATTTACTTCCTGAGTCTGTACTGACCATCTGGGGACTCCATCTGTCTCCTTTCAGGTCCTGAAACCCTGGATTGTGATTCTTGCTAACAATTTATTGCCATGATTTCATTTCAACAAAATGACTTGTAGTTTTACCTTGAGTGCTGAAGAACTCTTAATTATTTCCTAATGGCCTAAAATGGAAAACACATTTTTACTGCTAAAGTAAATTGAACACTGACTAACTGAAGAGTTTGGTACACTAATATTTTGAGAATAAAATGAGAGTATACATATAAAAAAACTTGAATGCTTGTAGAGAACAAATGGTTTGTAGCTAGAAATAGACACTAGTAAAGGACTTCATGCCATGTGTCCTTAGGTTAATTATTTTGCCTCTCTGGGCCTCAGTTTGTCCATTAGTGAAGCGGGGAAATAGCAGTACCCTTTTCATAAGATTGTTATGAAGATTAAATGAATTAATATATATATTAAGAACCTTAGAAAAATATCCATTTCATACTATTCCATTATTATGGTGTAAGTTAGTCTATTTCATAGCACATTCCAGATTTTACTTTGAATGAATTTGAAGGGATCTGCTCCAATGTGTTGGCCACCAGCTTATGAGATTCCTCTTATCCAGACTCCAATTTTTCTAGATAAATAATAATTGAACAGCATAGTTAAGTGGTTAAGAACCTGGTTCTGGAGCTGGGCATCTTGATATTAAACTTGGCTCTGTTATTTCCCTATAATTTCTTGGAGCCTCAGTTTCACCATCTGTTAAATACAGGGTTGTTGTGTAATAAATGAATTACCATATGTAAAGACTTAGAACATAGTAAGCACAGCATTTGCTATTATTATTTAGATTCAAAATAAGAAAAGGTTATTGCTGGTTTTATGATCAGAATTACTTATTCTTCCGGGTTGCTGCTAAAAAAAAAAAATCTCAGGTAAATAATCAGTTACAAATGAATTCTACTCTCTCTAGAACTCGCTACTGGAGAAGAATCCTAGGGCAACAATTCTGAGTTTAAAGCCCAAAATTTATATCAGGTTAAACATTTAAACAAGTACAAAGGAAAGCAACTAATAGGAACCATTCAAGGTGGTTATTTCTTCATGCAAATTCAAATTTCAGGAGAGATTAAAAGAAGTACACTTGAAAGCAAGATTATTTTTAAAAATCTTCACAGTATTATGCCAACAGGTCCTGGGAATAATTTCTGACTATAAAAAATGAAAGACAATAGTCTATATTAAAGCTTAAGCCAGTGTAGGAACCCAAGCCTACCTAAATATAGTCATAAATCCTGGACTTCAGATCTTAAAAATATTCTATTATAAATATTGATTAGTTTGGCTAGAGTAGAAGTTGAAGGATCAGAAGGAATTTGACAGAATATGCACACTGAAAGGGTTACCTCTGAAGGGTTTCTTATGGATCCATATGGAAATTATTGAACTATCTAAAAAATTCAGTGAATCACAAAACCAAATGATGAGTGCTAATGTCAGCCAATGATGAAGATAATAAACATAAGCATTAATCTTGATATGCTATTATGCATCTATAGCATACATATGAGAATTTGGATCTCCAAATTAAAATACATGGGAAGATTCACTGCTGTCCTACTTAAGGGTCTGTTATTAGACATAAAATAGCTATCTCTCAGAAAGGAGGCCTCCTTCCTCAAGAGCTCTCTTCTCAAAGAAGAAGGGTTTTTATGGAAACCAAGTGTGGAGAGGAAATCACTGACAGATTGAACACATGCAAATTCAAATCTTTTATTTAACAAAAGATATCACAGACAGAATTAAAAGGCAAGCTACCAATGGGAGAAAATACCAGTAATATGCATAATCAGGAAGGTAATATCTGTGATATAGACAGAATATATGCAAATCTACAGAAAAAAATCACCAAAATTGGCAGCAGATATGAATACAAATTCACAGAAGAAACAATAACTGAAACTTCATGAAAATATGTTGAACCTCAATAATACTCAAAGAAGTGCAAATTAGAAATAGAAGATGCCATTTTTGTCCATCACGAGTTAAAAAATTAAAATATTAACAATAACACTATGTTTTATATTGTAATTTCCATCATCATTAAAATAAAGAGAATTTGAAAATCTCTTCATTACTAACTTCATTTATTTGACCAGCATTTATTGGGTGCTACTAAAGCCAATCACAGTGCTAGACCATGTAGTAGTTACTAAGATGAATAAAAAGACACCTGCAAGGAAACTATAGTTTTGGGGGAACAAGACCAATATCCAAGCAACCAATGGCATACAATACAGAATGCAGTAGGTACATAACAGATATGGAAGATCAGAGGATTCCCAGGGGAGACATCTTCAAGAATGGCTGGCATTTGAACAGACCCAGTAATATTGAGCTGAAATAATACAGGTAGAAGAAAGAGGAAAAACATCCAGGTACAGCTTAAAAAAAAAACTGAAATCACAGACTTTAGAAAGGTCATGAAGAATTCAAAGCTAGTGTGAACATGATAGCCAGGTTGCAGGTGGTGAGACCAGCAAATAGAAGATGACTTGGTGGTTTCCAGCCTAGAATCTATAAACTCCCAACCAATAACCCTCATGTCTGTGCAGGCATTTGTTTCCAAAACTTTTTACTAAATCATGATATAAATGGGCTCTATCCTCAGGGCAATAATGACACAGCCATCACCTGGGTATGTGGCCCAGGTTCATATCATCTGGATTAAATGGACAAATTGCTAGAAAAAAATAAATTACCTTCCTAACAATAAGTAGAAAACTCGAATAGTTCTATGACCACTAAAGAAGTTGACTCAGAGGTAAAAACAAACAAACAAACAAACACCTGCCTCTTCCCCACAGAAAACTCCAGACTCAGAAATGTCCAGCAAGACATTTATGGATGATATAACTATAATATAACCCTAACTATTCCAGAGAATAGAAAAAAGAATAAAATGCCCAAATCATTTTATGAGGCAAGCATAACTTTGACATCAAAACTTGTCAAGAACTAAGTCAGTAGAAGGAGCACCTGGGTGGCTCAGTCAGTTAAGTGTCTGCCTTCAGCTTGGGTCATGATCCAAGGGTCCTGGGATCGAGCCCTGTGTTGTGCTCCCTGCTCAGTGGGGAGACTGCTTCTCCCTCTCCCTCTGCCCCTCCCCCTGCTCATGCATGTTCTCTCTCTCTCTCTCTCTCAAATAAATAAAATCTTTTTTATTTTATTTTTTGTTTTTATTTTTTTAATAAAATCTTTTAAAAAAGAACTATGTAAGAAAGAAAAAGTATAAAGCAACCTTATTCATGAACATAAATACAAAAATCTAAAAAAAAATACAGGCAACAAAAATTATTGAATATATGAAAATGTTATTACACCATGACCAAGTTGAGTTTATCCCAGGAATGCAAGCATGTTTTAATACTTGAAAATAAATTAACTTAACTCATGACATTAATAGATTAGAGGAGAAAAATGATGTGATCATTTCAACACAGAAAACGTTTGATAAATGATCTTGTAAAATATATGAAAATATAAAAGCCAAGAAGATCCAAAATAGGCTTAAGCAGAAGCATATGATTGGAGGACTTGCTCCACCAAATACCAATTCTTTTCATAAAACTGTAGTAATGAAGAAAGTGATATTGATACAGGACTAGACAAATGAGCCAATGGAAAAAAATAGAGAGCCTAGAAAGAGTCTTAAATATGGGGACACTGTTTATAATGAAGGTGCATTGTATAATACTGGGGGAAAGGATGATTTTTGCAATAAATGGTGCTGAAACAACTGAGTATTCACATGGAGAAAATTATGTTGAAACCTGTATCTCGTGAATCTAAATGTGAGAGGCAACCCTAAGCTTTCAGAAGATAATGTAGAATATTGGTCTGACTTGTGGGCAGGACAATATTTTTTAAACAAAGAACAGTGACTCTAAGGAAAAGCTTAATAAATTCGCTACATTAAATTTAACAACTTCTGTTTATCAAAAGACACCATAAAGAAAGTGAAAAGGCAAGCCAGTCATAAAATTCAAATTCAGAATATGTAAAGAATTCCTACAAATAGTAAAAATTAAAAAGGCTACGAGTCATTATAAATTTGTCCAAACCCATAGAATGTACAAAAGTACACCCTAATGTAAACTATGAATTTGGGGGTAATGCTGATGTTCATCAACTATAACAAATGTACCACTTTAAAGGAAGTGTTGATGATGGAGGAGGCTATGAATGTGTGGGGGCAAGGGGCATGTGGGAAATAGCTGTACCTTCTCAATATTGCTATGAACCTAAAACTGCTAAAATATAAATAAAAATAAAAATTTGTTTTTAAAGAATAGTTATGAGCCAAGAGAACTTTTTATAAAAACCAAAAGATTTGAATAAGCCCAGCACAAAAGAGGATATCCAAATAGTCAATAATTAAGGGAGAAAGGTGCATAAATTTATTAGTAATCAGGGAGACTAAAATCTCAATAAGATACCATTGTAGACCCACCAGATTGGCAAAAAGTAAAAGTCTTAAAAAACAAAAATAAAATAAAAAATCTAAAATCTGTGAAAAGTCTTATAATTCCAAATGCTACTGAATGCATGTTATGATAGAAATTCTCATATTCTCCAGGTGTGAATGAAAACTGGAACAACCGCTTTGTATGTTCACAACTATTGGAATCCAACATTATCTAATAATGTAGAAGAGAGATATACCCTATGAGCCAGCAATTTCACTCTTGGATCCTAAAGAAATTTTTTGACATATGCATCAGGATACACATAAAAGAATATTCATGGCAACATTTTTATGGTAGTCAAAACCTGGATGCAAACCAAATGCACATCAACAATAAAAATGGGTAAGTTGAGATACATTAGTACAATGAAATATGCAGCAACGAGCATGACCAAACTGAATCCATGGATGAATATTGGCAACATAAAATGGGAAGAAAGGAGGAAGACAAAAAAAATCATACAATATGACCCATTTAAATAAAGTTTAAAGAGAGCCAAAACTTTACTAGGTCATTTAAGAATAGGTGTATAGGGGGCAAAACTTTAAAGGAAACAACAAATAGTTGTCATAAGAAGCAAGAAAGGATAAAAGTGGCACAGCATCTCGTATCAGCCAATATTCCCTTTATTGGCCCCTGGTGGTGTTTGCTATAAAGCACAATTATAAAATTGTGGATTAAAATATTCATTTCATCTATCAGTGCTACACTTCACAAGTAAAAGCATAATTTCATTGTTTTTTATAATTGTGGATTAAAATATTCATTTCATCTATCAGTGCTACACTTCACAAGTAAAAGCATAATTTCATTGTTTTTAAATACATATTTGGTTCTCCTTTGTGTTCTAAAGTATTTGTCAGAGGGGAGGGGGGTAGGGGAATGGGATAGACTGGTGATGGGTAGTAAGGAGGGCACGTATTGCATGGTGCACTGGGTGTTATACACAACTAATCAATCATCGAACTTTACATCAAACCAGGGATGTACTGTATGGTGACTAACATAATATAATAAAAAATATTATTATAATAAAAAATAAAATAAAACAAAAATAAAGTATTTGATAAGATATGTTTTTAGGTGTTTACATAAAATAGTTCATAACAAGTAGAAATCAGTCCTTCTGCCTTTCTGAGAATTTCAATGTTAAACTATGGAACACAATTCAATTTTATGGATATCAACACTGAAGGAAGGAGAAGAGGGACAATGAACTCAGAATTCAGCCAGCACCAGATTATTAACAAGCTCCAGGCTGCCACACATTCAGCTGGACTGACTCAGCTAATAAGCAGGAAGGCGGTGTAAGAGGAAGGATGAGCCAGAACCTGCTAGTCTTGAGGTCGGTTAGGCATAGGTGGGCGGAGAAGCCAAGAAAACAAAATCTTTGAACAGGTTCAAATAGAAAGGCCAGGCCTGGGGAGAGAGAATGCAAAGCTTGAGTCCAGTAATGGGAAGACTCCTCAGTGACTGCACAGGAAGGAGCTGCAGCCTTACGATGGGCTTTTGTTATGGTGTATGAGGTGAAATCCAGTGGCTCTACAGAGATTCTAGCTGACAAGGCTCTTTTTGTGCATGGGTAGGGGGAGATTGAGTACAGTACCCCCAACCCCTTCTCTTTAGTCACTTCAATCAATGCTCACAGTGCATAGCTGCTTTCTTGAATGGGAAAGTATGTTACGGTCTTTTTTTTCTTTGATGGGCTTTGTTCTTTGTGAGGTATTTTGAGGCTTCTCTTATTCCTCAAAGGGTGGTCAGTGACCAAGAGGATACCTATCAAAAAGCCTGGAAAATGGTCAAAACCTTGTGACCTAAACCAAAACACGGTTTTGATCTGGGAACTGGCAATACGCCGTGCTTAAGAACCTGTTATGTCTATGCTGAATTGTCTTGATGCAGAGCTAACACTAGTGTGAAACTCGCCTTTCCAACATCTCTAACGTCCTGTGCACTAAAGCAAATCACTTCTCTAGTCTACCCTCTGCCCAGATCTTCTCCCACTGATGGTGTGCTTTTGCTCTACATGCACTGACTCTTCCTTTTGACTTAGGGATCTTCAGCATTTTTTGCAGAGGGGCACCTGGACAGTGATGGGTGTAGATGGGTAACATCTAGGTTATCCATTTATGGACATGTCCCATTTATACCCTTCTCTTTTTAAAAAATATTTATTTAGCTGAGAGCACACAAGCAAGGAGAGAGGCAGAGAGGGATACACTGACTCCCCACTGAGCAGGGAACCTGACATGCGGCTCCATCCCAGGACCCTGGGATCATGACCTGAGCCAAAGGCAGATGTTTAACTGACTAAGCCAACCAGGCGCCCTGGCTGGAACTCTTTATTTCCTTTTTCTGAGACAGAACAGGTAATTCTTAGGGAGGAGATGTCTGTCTTGGTTTGGGATTTCTATGGAAAAAGACGCAAAGGGCTGCCTGAAATGTCCAACTCTCTGAGCCATGCTGAATTAGAGGTTCACTAAGAAATCTAGCAGTTTGGGACCAGTGTGCACATTCACAGGTGGAGGCAATAAACCAACACTAATTCCCTTCTCCCTTAAGGAGCTAGCTGTTCTCCAGTGACTCTTAGTCAAGTCCACCAATATAGGGGACAAAATCTGGCAAGGAGATATCACTTCTCAGGCTTTCTAAGAAGATGAAGAAGGGGAGATATAATAAGTGAGCACCTCAAAATTATTCTAGTTTGAATCCTAACTGTTCATTCCTTTGGAGCTGCTAACAAAGAAGGAGGAGACTAGGAAAAGGCAGATTAACAAGGAAAAGATAAAGAGCAGGGATAGGCTGGAGGGCTGGAATATAGAAGGTGACATTTACTTAGAGGAGGAAGTGTCTGACACATGTCCGCATCACAAGTTCCCAGTTGCCTGAGCCTCTGCCTCTCCCAAAATTCCTACCATTCTTGCATTAAGATAAAGGGGTCAATAAGTAACTTCAAGACAACTGCTTGGAAGTTACAGGAGATGGGAAGAAAAGTGCACAATTTATGACAGCCTTGGAGTTGTCTCCCTGTTGGGTCTGGTTCCCACTTGAGGGAACCCAGAAGAAAAATTGTTTGTGGATAATGCACAGCTGGTACTCAAGGACAGTACCTAATGTTGTTTATTGAAGAGTGCTTGAAAAGCAAAGACAGGTGCCCCTCTGTTGGTTTCCTGCTGCACTGGCCTCTCTGGCAGTAATTGAGTGAGCCCAGTGTCCCCCAAATTTAGAAGTCTCTATGCCTCTCTACTTGAAATCAGAGGCTTGGACACATGCTTAGACAGGTAGCAGAGAGTCATTGGGGGATGTGACTGTGGCTGCAGTGACTGTGGAGGAAACCAGGTCACACTGCTTAGGAGAAGTCTTCTACCTCCCTGGGTAAGCCATGCAAGGGGGAATAACTGCTAAATGAAACAGGGTTGGTTTGTACTTTCCTATAGTGATTCCAGCTGACTTCAAGGTGAATCATAGGGTGGGTAGGCAGAGGGGACTGGGGTCCAAGCCAATCTCGGGAAAAAAACCACAGACCCACAAAGTGTGAATGTAGCTTATCACAATGACAGTGCAGTACATAAACTCTCCCCAGATTCTACTCAGGTGAACAAATGCTCTGGAGCACATTTATGCCAAGCATCCTACAAAATCTTACTTTATTTAATACCACAAGACCTGAAGGAAATGATTTATTACCCAGGTCTCTGAGATCAGGCTTCTCTAACCCAAGCTTGCATCAGACTCCCCTGCAGGGCTTGTTAAGACACAGATTGCAGGGCCCTACCCTAGTGTCTCTCATTCAGGAGATATGAGGTAGGGCCTGAGAATTTGCATTTCTAACAAGTTCCAGGGGGAGCTAATATGTTGCTCAGGGATGTTTCTAGATATTTATTTAATGGCAGAAGTACTGTGCCCCAAAGATACAGACGTAGTGAAGAGAAGGGCCATATGCACCCCAATGTTCATAGCAGCATTGTCCACAATAGCTAAATCATGAAAGGAGCCAAGATGCCCTTCGACAGATGACTGGATTAAGAAGATGCGGTCCATATATACAATGGAATATTACTCAGCCATCAAAAAGAACGGTTTCTCAACATTTGCTGCAACATGGATGGGACTTGGAGGAGATAATGCTAAGCAAAATAAGTCAAGCAGAGAAAGAAAATTATCATATGGTTTCACTCATTTGTGGAACATAAGAAGTAGGAAGATCGAGGAGAAGAAAGGGAAGAAGAAAGGGGGGCTAAACAGAAGGGGGAATGAACCATGAGAGACTATGGACTCTGGGAAACAAACTGAGGGCTTCAAAGGGGAGGAGGGAAATGGGATAGTCTGGTGATGGGTATTAAGGAGGGCACATATTGCATGGTGCACTGGCTGTTATACGCAAGTAATGACTCATCGAACTTTACATCAAAAAGTAGGGATGTACTGTATGGTGACTAACATAATAAAAAATATTATAAAAAAAAGAAGTACTATGCATAGGAAAGGGCAGTGTAAGTAGTGACTTAAGTTGGACTGCAAGCAAACAGAGATTTCTTCTCAAATTTTAGTTATCTATGAAGACAGTTACATTGCCTGAAGTCACTGACCTCAAAATTGTGTGCCTCCCATTGTATGCCCCCCATTGTGAATACACCAGATGAAAATTGGGGTTGTGACTGCCTGAAGTCAGAAGTTTTCTGTTAACCTTCAAATGGATTAATGACCTTGTAGGTAAGCAGTTGTTTGGGAAAGTCAATGCAGGTACCAAAGATACTTTCTATGTGTTCCCAAGTGTGAAACACTGAACCGGTGTTTGCTTTGTCTAATTGATGGGATAATGATATGAGCAAAGTATGCATGTCAGCAACACATAGCCAAATACATCTTGGGTAAATAAAGGGTTTTTGCATGATTAATTGATCTCATTTTCTGAGCCTGATTACCTGTTTCCCTGCCACTTGTATAACCAAGTACACTTGTTGGAGAACATCATCGAAAAGAGGTAACTGTCAATTGAGCCATGAGCTGGACTGGGCACTCCAAGGCTCCTCACTCCCTTCTGTATTCTTGGCATGTGGGTTCCCCTTGCCTATCCCACTCTCAGAGGCTGCTCCAAGGACATAACCTAAACTTGAGCCAATCTTGAGATAGTGAGATGGCATTGAGAACACCTGCATGGTACACATGACTGAGTCCAGTTAAGGCCTCTTTATAAACTTTTAAGATTTGGTGGGCAGACACAGGGATCCATTGTCTTGCCACTGCTCAAGACAAGCCTGGTACGTAAGCTCCCTTTGTTTATTGAAAATTGCCACCTACCAACCTGAATGTTTAACAAATAGCATACGTTTTTATCCAAAATTTCTAAAATGAAACTTAGTGTACTTCTTCCAAGAAATGCCTTTCCTTTTGTAACCCTCCAAACTCTTAAGACTTTTTCTGTGTATCTGTTATTTCTATGCTTAAGAACTTGGCAACAGCCATAACCTATCTTACTTTCTCATTATTTATGTTAACGGATCATCTAATGAGATTGCTAGAGTTAGTTGCATAACCCAAGATGTCAGTTAAAGGATGACAGAAAGAGGTAAGTGTGTACATGTTCACAGAGATGAAAATACACTGTGCAACATGTGGCCTTGGTAAAGTACAATTCTCTTTTCTTTAATTTGAAATACGTTCTTTTAAATATGTAAAGATGCACTGCAAAGTTTTTGTACACAGGAGGCACTGAAACGTCAGTTTTAGCCTAAGCATCCCTGACAAAGCTTCTGCTTATGGAAAATAGTGATTATAAGGGAGAGAATATAAGATGTAATACCTCTTTACTCCGATAATACAGTTTCAGCAAACCATTAAAAGCAGGGAGAACAGGAGAGCACGCGGAAAAGTTAGGTGTCTTTGGTAATCATTTTGGAATTTGCGGGAGCATTGGTTTTGTGGATCTGAGAGTACGGTGTGTGATGTAAGAGAGCAAATATATAATTATGGGATATTCCTATCTATCATCTCCAGTATCCTTGAGAACCAGTATTCTTTATATGGAAGAAAGGAGATAACAGATAAAATGAAATAAATTAGGTAAAAATTCTACAATCATGAATTTGAAATAGAGGTATTAGTGTGGGTATTTTCATTTAGCCTCCTAACTCTGTCTGTGAAGAGGCCTAGAAAAGATGACCAACCTGTTAGCACTGAGCACTGCTAGCACCTAGACTATGGTCTTGAAACACCATTTCCTGTTAAGAGAGAGCAGGGCTTCTTGGAGAAATGGATGATTCCAGGGACAGGATAGGAAATGTACAAGATGAATTTGGAATGTCTTATCATGTCAGAAAGCAGGGAAGCTATCAAAGCTACCGAAAACTAACAGGATTGTGTTTCTAAGCACTTAATGAAACTGCCAAAGGCCAGAGATGAGAGAATTGACACGATAATAAGAAAGATAGCTGTAATAGAAGTACTCAAATATGTAAGTCATCAGTAAATCCAAGAAAAATATCACCTCTGGAACATGATAGAGAACAAACTCTTTTTAAAAGGTAGTAAACTGAACCAAACAATTTTTCTATATAGGCAGAACCACTAGGTAACCACTAGCAAATGAGGGGCAGCTTCTCTGTATAGAAGTAGCTACCCAGCTAATATACGACAGAGTAATAGATTTAGAATGTCACCATTTTTCACTCCCCAATGAATTAACACATGTAGGTATTAAACATCAGGGGCTAATAATATCACAGAAAGAGAGGTGAACAAACATCATAGCCTCCTAACACAAAAAACACATTGCCATCTATGAAATTATCTTGAAAAAAAAAAGAACTTGAATAGGATTGAGTCTCAGAAAATTCAGAGGACAGAAGAAAATGACAAATTACATTCTAGGAATGCAATCACCAACATCTAGTCTATGGAAAACTTCAACAAATGGCTCAATTTCTTCAAACTGCAAAAAGAAAAAGGGAGAAGGGGGAAACCTGAAGATTAAAAAGATGTCAAAGACATTTATTTTTTAGAAGCAAAGCTAAGCAAGCATATAAAGATAAACATTCAGGGGTTAAAACTATGGGGAAAAAAGCAAGGAAGAGGTGACTATTGAAGTCTGTATGGTCGTTACTTTTAGAGCACAAAGGGGCTACCAAAAGTGGTTGGCAAAGGTCTATTTTTTGATCTGGGAATGACTGCAAGGATATCTGTTTTATAATCATTTATTAAACTGTACTTTATGTGAGTTTTCTGTTACTGTTTTACAACAAAAAAGTAATGAAAGAAAGAGATACACGTAACCAATGAATGGTTGGTATTCTTTGTCAGAGGAGAGATCTAGAAAATACTTTTTAAAAAAGATAGCCAACATAATTGAAAAATGAGCAGAAGACTTGAAGAAGCACTTCACTGAGAGGGAAAATCCAAATACTCAATAGCAAGACAAATGCTGAGGGGAAATACAAATTAAAACTTCAATTAGGTACTGCTATATGCCCACCAGAATATAATTTAAGTGTTGGCAAGAATGTGTAGGAACTCTGAAGTTGCCAGTAGGATGTAAATTGGTACAACTACTTTGGAAAACAGTTTGGGATTATCAAAGAGACTTAAAGACACACATCCAGTGCGGGCTGCTAAATGTTTAACAACTAGCTCTCTAGGAGGAAAGCCCTGATTTGCAGTATTTGCTGATTTCTGTGGTGTAAAAACTAGCAAGTAATGATTCTTTGAAAAAGAGTATCCATATAATTAATTACAGGTTTATACAATTTTTAATAAGAGCTATTTTAATTTACTTATAAAATTCCTGAAGTTTTAATGTTTGGTTCTGAGGGGCCAGCATGAGCCAGCTCTAGCACATATACTTCCATGGCCACACCCAGAAATTCTATACACCCTAGAGAAATGTGTTCATATGTGCACCTACAGATCCATTCACAGTCTTCTCTGTAATAGTTCAAAACTGGAAATAACCTATTATACAATAATAAATGGATTACTTTGGTATGCTTATATAATGAAGTTTATTATACAGCAATGAAAACAAACTGGAGCTTCATGTAGCAATATGGATGCACCTTTATTTTTTTCATAATATTTTTATTATATTATGTTAGTCACCATACAGTACATCCCTGGTTTTTGATGTAAAGTTCGATGATTTGAACTGGGTGCGTATAACATCCAGTGCACCATGCAATACGTGCCCTCCCTACTACCCATCACCGGTCTATCCCATTCCCCCACCTCCTCCCCTCAGAAGCCCTCAGTTTGTTTTTCAGAGTCCATAGTCTCTCATGCTTCATTCCCCCTTCTGATTACCCCCCCTTTCTTTAAAACAATGTTAAGGGAAAAGTAGACAAAAGAACACATCAATACAACTCAATTAATATGAAGTTTAAAAACAGACAATGCAATAGTGTTTAGAGACATACACATAGGCAATGAAACTATAAAGCAAACCAAGAAAATGTCATAAAATGCAGGATGGTGGCTACCTTTGGGCAGAAAATCAAAGTTGTATTCAAGGACTATCGGAGGGAAAGGGTCAGGATTCAACAGAACACCAGCTCTCACCAAAGGTATCCTCTTGCCAAGATTCATATTAATGTAATTGCAAGAGTCCCTAAATGTGGATGAGAGAGTGTCAAAATGACTGATGTGAAAAGACTTGAGCAGACATTGATGCTTTGAAGATTGGAGAGGCCACAAGCAAGGAGGGAAGGCAGCCTCTAAAATCTGGAAAAGGCAATAAAATTGATTCCCTTCTAGAGCTTTCACACAGGAGCACAGTCCTGCTGACACCTTGATTTTAACCCAGTGAGACCCATTTCAGACTTTTGACCTCCAGAACTGCAAGGCAAATTTATGTTGTTCTAAACGACTAAGTTTGAGGTAATTTGTCACAGCAGCAATAGAGAACTAGTACAAAGGAAGAATGGAAACAAAACCAGGAGATTCCAACAGAATGTCAGTGCCAAGAGCAAATAAGTATGTGGATTTTGGAGGTTTCTTGCTTACTTACTGCCTGTGGGACTTTAAAAGCTACTTAAACTTTAAAAGTTACTTAAGCGCTATGTGCCTGACTTTCCTCACCTGTGAAATAAGCTATTAAAAATACTGTTGAGAGAAATGCTTTGTATATAATAAGTTCTTAATAGCTTTATCTATTAGCATTATTAGTACATTATGATACGCAAGCAGGTAGAATGAGCCCCTTACCTGGACTGTATCCGGACATGAAAATCACCAAACGAAGATTAAGACTCCTTAGTTATCCCCAAGACTCTGCATATCCCAACTCTGATCTCATTCTCAATCTCCTATGCCTTTTGGTAGAGCACATGGTCCATTAAGAAGGTCCTCCATATCATTCTGGACACTCCCATCACCTTCCTGCTCTAACAGAAATCTGCCCCCACTGCTGGACACCATTTTCCCTGTAGCCTCCTTAACTGTGGATAAGGAGAATTTGAGTTGGGGATATATCTAGTTTGGGGTTCATAGGATAAATGATTAAGATCCCTGTACCCCAATGTATAGTTAAGCTCCAGCTTGTTCTGCTGAACTAGGAATGATTTCTTCTGCTGTACACTGTTTACTCACCCAGTGTAGGGGCCTATGGATCAGATATCATATCATGATATGAAATTAGTCTGTAACTCCTCCCACTGAAATGGGCAGTGGAAGAAAAATAAGTTTTGGAACAAACAGGACCCAAAGTTTTATGGAAAACTCTTTCAATTATTAGATATGTAAATTGCAAACAGAGGATTGGGTTCTCATCAATGCTCAATCAAAATGAAAGATATCTCTTGTTTAATATACTAGGTAATGCAGCATATGTAATTATAAATTCATTAGACATTTATTTCTTTTTTTGATGTGTAGAAATAAATGAAGACCCAGCCAAATGAGAATAGGCAAATTCTATTTATTCAGAACTTGCTGTAACAATGAAGTCAGCCACCATCACTTGCATTTTGGCAGAGGTTCAAAGGCAAGCAGAGTGGAAAAGCTTTCTAGTGGAAAGAAAGGAAAGCTTCAAGTGTGCTCTGATTGGAGGCTGTTAGCATAAAAAAAGCTGGAGGTGGGCTAACTAGGAGTGCTGTGTCTTGTATGATTGGTTAGGGGTGATATTTGTTTTTCTCTGGTTGGTCCTACACTGGAAGCAAAAATTAAGGAAGCTGTCAGGTTTTACTCAAATTCTAGTCATTTGGGACCAATTGGTATAGGGGTTATTGTTTGGCTTCCTGGACCAGTTGTTAGAGATGATGGTCTAACTTCCTGCAAGTCTGACTTACAGATGGTAGGCTAGCTTCCTGGGCTACTTACTATAGATCATGTTTTGGTTTCCTGGTCTGGTTGCTGCAGATTGTAGATCAGAGTTCTGTTTTTTATATATCATCTGGTCATTATCTGTTTGTATATTCATCTTCTCAGATGCTAATAGTATGAAGTAAAATTTATCAGGATCTCTATGTGTGCTGGGCACAAACCTGTAGCAACACTACAAACAGCATGTATGTCAGTGTAAGACACATGTTTATATTTCCAACTACCACTTATGAACAAATTTCAGTTGGCTATGCTGGAGGAAAGACCAGATTGTTTATCTCTGCAGAAAAATATCACAAAACTATTGTCAGGTGAAGAGGTAATCAAGGGTATGTAGCCAAAAAAGTTAAGAGAATAGTTATAATAATATAGACATATATAATATGTAATAATATATATAATATAAAAATTATAAGCATAATAATAATGTTATGTTACTTTTATGGATTTTGTGATGTTCATGTTGTCAGTTTTTTTTTTAACCTGTAATCTCATTTGAAATTGAAAGTTCATTTGAGTATCTGAGAAGGAAACCAGTTTTCAAAGAACTAAGAAGCAAGGATGAAAATTATTGGACCTAAAGGCACCTGGCAGGTAAAAAAGAAGAAATGGTATGGAAGAGCTTGGTAAGTAGGACCATAAAATGTTGAGATCATCAGTGAAAGGGTTAGCCTTGGTAAACAAAATAAGGCTCTTTCTGTGTGTGGGGGGGAATGAGAGACTAAATATACAAAGAGATAATGTCCAGATGATATATAGAAATAGAACTTTGACCACCCCCTGCCAATCTGCAGCAACCTGCCCAGTAAATTAATTCCCTTATCTGCAATAAATGGCCCAGGAAGCCAGCCTGCTGTTAAGTCAGACTTGTAAGAAGTCAGATTGCTATTACTAGTAACAATCCAGGAAGTTAAACAATAACTTCTGGAACAATCAGCTCAAAGTAGCCAGAACTTGGTGAATAACTGACAACTTCCCCTAATTTTTGTCCTTGTTTCCAACTTAGGACCACCACAGAAAGCCTAATATGCATCCCTAACCAATCACATTGAGATCCCACCTGTAGTTTCCCCAGGCCAACATCCTCCAAACAGGGCATGCTTGAAACCTTTCCCTTTCTTTTTAACTAACAAGCTTTCCCACTGCTCTGCCTTTGAGTTTCTGACAAAACACAAGTGATGGTCACTGACACCTTTGCTATCACAAACTCTGAAGAAGTAGCCTTTGCTTTTCTCATTTGGCTGTTCATTGTTTATTTCCTTCAGGAGAGGGACAGAGGAAGAGACTTAGTGATACAAGACAACCAAGAACACCCCAGAAAAGGAGACATTTTCACCTTTGGAGCCAAGAGTGTGGAGCTGGAGGCTTGAGGAGATGGAGAAAGTTCGGAGGGGATGATGTGGAGAACAGAGTAGGGAATTAATAATATGAAAGGGATATGATAGAGTGATTTTTGAGCAGCCAGATGGTGGGGCTACATATATCCTCTAAACTGAAATGTATAAATTTAGAGTCAAACTTGGAAGGTGACGGGGCCAGGCAGGAAGCATACGCAAACAAACTTAGCTGAGGACAGCAGAGAATAGTGGAGACTGTGGCCAGCTGCAGAGCACACCCTACCTGAAAGGGGGAGCAGCTATTCAACTCCTATTGATTGGGCCTGTGCTGCTGCTTCTTCTTCTTCTTCTTCTTCTTCTTTTTATTATGCTATGCTAGTCACCATACAGTACATCATTAGTTTTTGATGTAGTGTTCCATGATTCATTGTTTGCATATAACACCCCGCGCTCCATGCAATACGTGCCCTCTTTAATATCCATCACTGGGCTATCCCAATCCCCCACCCCCCTCCCCTCTGAAGCCCTCAGTTCGTTTCCCAGAGTCCATAGTTTCTCGTGGTTCATTCCCCCTTCTGTTTACCCACCCTGCGTTCTTCCCTTCCTTCTCCTAGCAATCTCCCTGCTATTTCTTATGTTCCATAAATGAGTGAAACCATATGATAATTGACTTTCTCTGCTTGACTTATTTCACTTAGCATTATCTCCTCCAGTGCCATCCATGTTGCAGCAAATGTTGAGAAATCGTTCTTTCTGATAGCTGAGTAATATTCCATTGTTTATATGGACCACATCTTCTTTATCAATTGGTCTGTTGAAGGGCATTTAGCCCAATTTAGCTATTGTGGACAATGCTGCTATGAACATTGGGGTGCATATGGCCCTTCTCTTCACTACGTCTGTATCTTTGGGGTAAATACCCAGTAGTGCAATTTCTGGATCATAGGGTAGCTCTATTTTTAACTTTTTGAGGGACCTCCACACTGTTTTCCAAAGTGGCTGTACCAACTTGCATTCTCACCAACAGTGTAAGAGGGTTCCCCTTTCTCCACGTCTTCTCTAACATTTGTTGTTTCTTGCCCTTTCAATTTTTGCCATCCTAACTGGCGTAAGGTGGTATCTCAATGTGGTTTTGATTTGAATTTCCCTGATGGCTAATGATTTTGAACATTTTTTCATGTGTCTGTTAGCAAAAACTAAGAAGCAGCCCACGAAATGGGAGAAGATATTTGCAAATGACAGTACAGATAAAAGACTGGTATCCAAGATCTATAAAGAACTTCGCAAACTCAATACATGAGAAACAATCAAATTGAAAAATGGACCTGTGCCTCTGTTGCCAGATGCTCAATTTTAAAGAGAAACTAGAAATCCAGAATTTTATAGAATTTTTTCACTTGACTAAATGTTGGCAAATAATGTAATTTTTAAAAATAAGATATAAAACATTCTTTTGGTTTTGTTGTACATTGGTTTGCTTGAGGCTTCAGAGAAGGAACGGAAGGATACACTGATGTCTGATGATGTTAACTCATCCTTTAATATTCTGAACTTTTTCTTATTGCTTTCCTCACTCCTCCAGTCACACTGGCCTTCTGATGCCCCTGTGAATACTCTTGTCTCAAGTACTTGCTATACATGCTATCTCCTCTGTCCAAAATATTCTTTCTCCAGGTATTTGCACGACTTGCTCCATCTTCTTTCAAGTTGCATTTGCAGTGAGGTGCTCTGATTACCATATTTTAAATTGCAACATCTCAAATAGCATTCCCTGGTACCCTTCCCTTACTCCCTATCCATCGCCTTATCACCTAACCCCACACCTTTTTATTACCATTTTAGGTACTGCCTATTTTGCTTACTGTCCTTGCCCATAGGAATGCGGTCCTTGAAAGCAGGTAATTTTTTCTGTTCTCTTCCTAGGGCCTAAAACAGTGCCTGGAATATAGTTTGCACTTAAATATTTCAATTGTTGTTTAACTGTCTTTACTCTTAGGCATTTTAGCTACAAATATAGTATTATTTTTCATTTTAAATGGTTTACATTTTCCCTTGCTCTGGGTGTTTCCACTCATACAAGAGTTTGCTTCTTGAAAATAAGTATCCAACAGTAATATAATAATATTATTCTATTAATGTGAGAAATTAACTTTGAAGTTTATCACATTTTCCTTAGCAGTGGATATTAGAAATCGTGGAATGAGGGTGGCAGGAAGGGAAAAGACTGGAGATGGTGACTTACACATCCATTAATAGTGGACGTTGGCTCAACATAACTCTCTGATGGAAGATGACTAGAAGAACCATGTTAAATATAAAAATTTACTTCCTAGAAGCATCAGAGATCTATCGACCTAGTGAAGACTTACAGAGGCCAACGTCTACAAAAAGATGCAACTCCAAAAAGGTGAGCCCAGTAATTGGGGGACTCCAACTGCTAATGCAGTAGAGGTAGCATTACCAGATAAAACACAACCAAATTTGAATTTCAAATAAACAGCAAATATTTTTAGGATAAGTATATCCCAAATATTGCACGGGATATACTTTTACTTAAAAAAATATTTATTAGTTATCTAAAAGTTAAATTTACTGGATGTTCTTTAACATAAGAATGGACAAAAACTCTTCCCAGATCTCCCTTGAATATCCATGGAACCACAATAAATGTTAAATGACTGTTCTTTCTAAAGTTTGACTAGTGCCAGGCAGTGCTGGGAGAAGAGAGATCAGTAAGACACTCTCTTGGATCTCAAAGAGGAGTTTTCCTTCCTTGGGGTCTCTTGAATCTCTTGCTTTTCCAGTGTTTTCCTATAACCTAGGGACGATGGAGAGGACTTTCTAGTTGGCCTCCTCCTTCCTGCAGTCCTGCACAGCCCTTCCAGATCAGCCTTCCTGAACCTCAACCCACCATCTGCTTTTCCACAACCCCTCAAAAAAGAGAATGCCAGGCTCCTTGTATCCAACAAATGTGTCCTCAGCACTTGCTCTGTACCAGGCACTCTTTTAAGTGGTAGAGATCAAGTAGGGCCCTGCTATAACTAGAGGTTGGGAAGGACGTAATGAATGAGTATACCATGTAACACATGATGAAAGTGCCATGAGAAGGCATCTTCTATCTTCAAGTGGTGACAACTTTTGAATTTTACCGGAGTCCTGTGATCCTAAAAAACAGGGAAGGTTAATAAATCCCTCCACTGTTTGTGTTCCAGAAAACCACTTACTGCAAAGGACCACCTTTTACCATATAACTGAGGTAAACCCATAGATGCCTTTCTTATTTACCTATGACAAGGCCAGACCAGGATCCTCAAAATGCCCTTTCTTACTTCATAAATGATTAGCTGAACTGCTTGTCTCCACTGATCAATTGGAACAGCTTACTTGTTAACCAAACTTTGGTTAAGCTTCCTCCATTTCCCTGAACTTTGGTCCATCCTCACCCTGAGTCAGCATGGCACCCCCTTCCTCCCCTATCCCAAGAATAGTCTGGCCTCAGGGTCAAACATTCTCTGTTCTACTATCCAATTATAATAACCTATCATCACACTACCCCATTCCTGGTTCATTCTAGCTTTATTTTTGACTCCCTATAAAATAAAAATTCTTTTTGCCTTACTCTGGAGATGGTTGTAGATCCCATGGTCATGGTGCTCTCCCTACTGCAATAGTCTCCTTCTCCCCAACCCTTGCCATAACCCTTTTGAACAGAAGTCTCTCCTTACTAAGTCTGATTTGTTTTTTTACTTGATATTGGTCAGTGAAGTTCTCTCTTTATAGAAACATTTACAGAAGCCTTAAGGAAGTTAGGGAATGGAGCGTATTGATTCTGGTGGGAAGAAACATTCCAGATAGGGGAACAACAAATGCAAAAGACACAAGGAAAGATCGTGCTTATCATGCTCAAGTGGCAAGTGAGGCGGCCAGTGGAAGGAAGGAAAATCATAAAATATTAGGACCAAGGGATACTGGGGATTTGATTATACTGGGCCTATCAACCATAAAGACCTGGATTTTATTTTAAATGGGATGGGTAGCCATTGGAGGGTTTCTGGATAAAGGCAACTTGATTTAAATGAAGTAACTTGACTGTTGTGTGGGTAAAATTAGAAATAGGCGAATTGGGTTTCTACAGTAGTACAGGCAAGAAAGGATGGTGGCCTGACTAGGGGACAGAAGTGGTGCACATGATGAGATGCTGAGATTTTGGATTTATTTTTGAGGCAGAGCAGAGTTTGCTGATGGATTAGATGGGAGTGGAAGAGCAGGCTAGTGAGAGAGAGGATTCCGGAATGAATCTAAGGTTTTTTATTTAGGTAACTGGAATTGCAGAGTTACAGCTAACAGACCTGAGAAAACTATGGGAGAAAAAAAAAACTATGGAAAGATCAAGAGTTATTTTTTGGCATGTAAACTTAAGTGTCAATTAGATATTGTCTTAGCTTAGGCAGAGCCCAAGGCCTATGTGTAAGTAGTTTATTTAGGAGGTACAGGGGACAACAATAAGAAAAGGGATCAGAAGGAAGAAAGGCCAATAAAAAGCAGTATTATTAAGGTTGCTGCCATGTGCAATGGAAACTCAAATCCTCGAAAGTACCAGAGAGAATATACAAAATGCCTCCAGGATCTTCTGTCTGAAGGGCAGGAGGCAGGAGAACTTATTCACTAGCTCCCCACCCCTGCTGGTTTACAGTTTCTCCAGGCTTGGTAACATCATTGAACCTTCTAGTTGTCCATGCCCCGAACAAACTCAGCTGTCTGCTCTGGGGCACTGGGGGAAATCCTGGGGGCAGAAAAGGAAAATTCTTAATGAATGTTCTCTGCTAAGTGAGTCAAAGCCTGAAAGAAATGGTTTATCCCAGCCACTTGGATCAGAAGCGTGGGCAAGGGACTACAAAGCAGGACATGGTGCTGGAGAAATAAATTTGGAAGTCATCAATGTATATATAATGTCCTTTTGAGTGGGAAATTGACTAAATAGAAATTTTCCCTGTCACAAATCAGATCAAACCATTTAAGCAGCCATCCACTCTACCTATTGGTAAGCTTGATTCTGACATAGTAGCCACTGGCATAGCCCCCTCCTATCTGTTATCCCATATTGGATAGTGAAATGGGCATTCCCTCCTCCAGAAACAAGATAATAGACAGCAATGATGACCCTAATTCAAATGGAAAATTTGAGAGGCATAAATATAAGATCCCTTACAGGGATGCAACCCTGCATGCACCTGTAACATAGTCATTCTTGCAACAGGTATGTGTGTGCTTCAATCTCTCACTCAGATCGGAGGTGGTTGTCCCCTGAAGAATCATCACTTGGGAGGACAGGTGACTAAGCAGCAACCAGAAGAAACACTTAAGAAATGACTGATTCACAGCACTTTAATTTATTTTTTTTTTAAGATTTTACTTATTTATTTATTTGACACAGAGAACACAAGCAGGGGGAGCAGCAGGCAGAGGTAGAGGGAGAAGTAGGCTCCCTGCCGAGCAAGGAGTTTACCTTGGGGTTCAATCCCAGGGCCTGGAATGACCTGAGTCAAAGGCAGACACTTAACCAACTGAGCCACCGGGGTACCCCCTACATAATTTTTCTTTTTTTTTTAATGATTTTTTATTATATTATGTTAGTCACCATACAGTAAATCCCTGGTTTCTGATGTAAAGTTCGATGATTTATTAGTTGCGTATAACACCCAGTGCACCATGCAATACAGGCCCTCCTTACTGCCCATCACCAGTCTATCCCATTCCCATACCGCCCCTCCCCACTGAAGCCTTCAGTTTTTTTCTCAGAGTCCATAGTCTCTCATGCTTCATTCACTCTTTTGATTACCCCCCCTTTCTTTATCCCTTTCTTCCTCTACCGATCATCCTAGTTCTTATGCTCCATAGATGAGAGAAATCATATGATAATTGTCTTTCTCTGCTTGACTTATTTCAACTTAGCATTATCTCCTCCAATGCCGCCCGTGTTGCAGCAAATGTTGAGAACTTGTTCTTTCTGATAGCTGAGTAATATTCCATTGTATATATGGACCACAACTTCTTAATCCAGTCATCTGTTGAAGGGCATCTCAGTTCCTTCCATGATTTAGCTATTGTGGACAATGCTGCTATGATCATTGGGGTGGATATAGCCCGATTCTCTTCACTACGTCTGTATCTTTGGGGTAAATACCCAGTAGTGCAATAGCTGGGTCATAGTGTAGCCCAATTTTTAACTTTTTAAGGGACCTCCACACTGTTTTCCAGGGTGGGTGCGCCAACTTCCATTCCACAAACAATGTAGGAGGGATCCCCTTTCTCCATATCCTCTCCAGCAATTGTTGTTTCTTGCCTTGTCAATTTTTGCCATTCTAAATGACGCAAGGTGGTATCTCAGTGTGGTTTTGATTTGAATTTCCCTGATGGCTAATGATTTTGAACGTTTTTTCATGTGTCTGTTAGCCATTTGTATGTCCTCATTGGAAAAGTGTCTCTTCATATCTTCTGGCCATTTCATGATTTGTTAATTTGATTCTCGTGTATTGAGTTTGAGAAGTTCTTTGCAGATCTTGGATACCAGTCTTTTATCTGTAGTGTCATTTGCAAATATATTCTCCCATTCCATGGGCTGCCTCTTAGTTTTTTTGACTGTTTCCTTGGCTGTGCAGAAGCTTTTTATCTTGATGAAGTCCCATAAGTTCATTTTATCTTTTGTTTCTCTTGCCTTTGGAGATGTGTCATGAAAAAGTTTGCTTTGGCCGATGTCGTAGAGGTTGCTGCCTATGTTCTCCTCTAGAATTTTGATGGATTCCTGTCTCACATCAAGGTCTTTCATCCATTTGGAGTTTATCTCTGTGTATGGCCTGAGAAGAGTGGTCAAGTTTCATTCTTTTGCATATAGCTGTCCAATTTTCCTAGCACCATTTATTGAAGAGACTATCTTCTTTCCACTGGATGTTTTTTCCTGCTTTATCAAAGATTAGTTGCCCAAAGAACCAAGGGTCCATTTCTGCGTTCTCTATTTTGTTCCATTGGTCGATGTGTCTGTTTTTGTGCCAGTACCATGCTGTCTTTGTGATCACAGCTTTGTAGTACAGCTCAAAATCCGGCAATGTGATGCCCCCAGCTTTGTTTTTCCTTTTCAACATCTCCGTGGCTATTCGGGGCCTTTTCTGGTTCCACACAAATTTAAGGGCTATTTGTTCCAGTTCTTGGAAAATGTCATTGGTATTTTGATCGGGATAGCATTGAAAGCATAGATTTCTCTGGGTAGCATGGACATTCTTCCGATCCACGAGCATGGAATATTTTTCCATCTTTTTGTGTCTTCCTCAATGTCTTCAAGAGTGATTTATAGTTCCTAGAATATAGATCCTTTATGTCTCTGGTTAAGTTAATTCCAAGGAAACGTATGATATTTGGTGCTATGGTTAATGGGATGCATTCCCTAATTTCTCTTTCTTTACTCTCATTATTCATTTATAGAAATGCAACTGATTCCTGAGCATTGATTTTGTATCCCGCCACATTACTGAATTGCTCTATAACTTCTAATAGTTTGGGAGTGGATTCCTTTGGGTTGTCCATTTAGAGTATCATGTCATCTGCGAAGAGAGACATTTTGACTTCTTCTTTGCCAATTTGGATATCTTTTATCCCTTTTTTGTTGTCTGATGCTGTTGCAAGGGCTTCTAGTACTATGCTGGCTAATAATGCCAAGAGTGGGCATCCTCGTCATGTTCCTGATCGTACGGGAAAGGCTTCCAGCTTTTCCCCATTGAGAATGATATTTGCTGTAGGCTTTTCACAGATGGTTTTAATGAGATTGATGAATGTACCCTCTATACCTACACTCTGAAGGGTTTTAATCAGGAAAGGATGCTGTATCATGTCAAATGCTTTTTCTGCATCTGTTGAGAGAATCATATGATTTTTGAATTTTTCTTTCTGGGTAAAATCTAAGACCGTGATTGATTTGCGAATGTTGAACGACCCCTGCATCCCAGGGATGAATCCCACTTGGTCATGATAGATAATCCTTTTAATGTACTGTTGGATTCTATTACCAGGATCTTGTTGAGGATTTTGGCGTCCATATTCATAGGGAATCAGTCTGTAAATCTCCTTTTTGATGGGGTCTTTGCCTGGTTTGGAGATCAAGGTAATATTGGCCTCATAAAAGGAGTTTGGTAGCTTTCCTTCTGTTTCTATTTTTTGAAATAGTTTTAGGAGAATAGGTATTATTTCTTCTTTGAATGTTTGGTAGAATTTCCCAGGAAAACCATCCGGGCCTGGAGTTTTGTTTTTTTTTGGAAGACTGTTTATCATTGACTCAATCTCTTCATAATTAAGTGGCCTGTTTAAAAAATCAATTTCTTACTGTTTCAGTCTTGGTAGTTTATAGGTTTCCAGGAAGGCCTCCATCTCTTCCAGATTGCTTAATTTATTGGCATAAAGCTGTTGATAAAAGCTTCTAATAATCCTTCCAATTTCATTGGTGTTGGTTGTGACCTCTCCTTTTTCATTCATAATTTTATTAATTTGGGTCCTTTCTCTATTCTTTTGGATAAGTCATGCCAGTGGCCTGTATATTTTGTTGATTCTCTCAAGGAACCAGCTTCTCGTTCTGTTGATCTGCTCTACTGTACTCCTGGTTTCTAATTCATTGATTTCTGCTCTAATCTTGGTCAACTGCTTCCTCGTGCGTGGATTAGGCCTGTCCCTCTGTTGCTGTTCCAGCTTTCCGAGCTGAGAATATAAAAACCGTATTTTAGGTTTTTTATTCTTTTGAGTGAGGCTAGGATGGCTATGTATTTCCCCCGTAGGACTGCCTTTGCAGTATCCCATAGGTTTTGGACCTTTGTGTTTTCATTCTAGTTGGTCTCCATAAACTGTTTAAATTGATTTTTGATTTCCTGGTTTATTGAATCATTCTTGAGCAGGATGGTTTTTAGTCTCCAAGTGTTTGAGTTTCTTCCCAATTTTTCCTTGTGTTTGAGTTCCAATTTCAAAGCGTTGTGGTCTGAGAATATGCAGGGATTAATTTCAGCCTTTTGCTATTGGCTGAGACCTGTTTTGTGCCCCAGAACATGGTCTATTCTTCACAATGTTGAATGGGCATTAGAATAGAATGAGTATTCTGTTGTTCTGGGGTGTATAGTGTTCTATATATATCTATGAGGTCCAACTCGTCGAATATGGCATTTAAAGCCCTTGTTTCTTTGTCAATTTTTTGCATGGGTTTTCTGTCTACTTCTGATAGTGGAGTGTTGTGGTCCTCTACTATTAACGTATTTTTATCTATATGTCTCTTTATTCTGGTTAAGAGTTGGCTTGTGTATCTTGCTGCTCCCCTCTTAGGGGCATATATATTTATAATTGTCATAACTACTTGCTGGATACACCCTTTAAGAATAATAGAGTGCCCTTCTGTATCTCTAACTATAGTCTTTAGTTTGAAATCCAATCTGTCTGATATGAGAATTGCTACCCCAGCTTACTTTTGAGGTCCCTTGGCTTGAAAGATGGTATTCCTCCCTTTACATTCAGTCTGAATGTATCTTTAGGTTCAAAATGAGTCTCTTGTAGACAGCAAATGGATGCGTCATGTCTTTTTATCCAATCTGCAACCCTGTGGCGTTTTATGGTAGCATTTAGGCCATTTACATTGAGACTGAATATTGAGAGATATGATTTTAATGATGCCATGTTGCCAGTAAGGTTTTTTTTTTAAAGATTTTATTTATTTATTTGATGGAGATAGAGACAGCCAGTGAGAGACAGACCACAAGCAGGGGGAGTGGGAGAGGAAGAAGCAG
>NC_048223.1:42995183-43036996 GCF_002007445.2 Ailuropoda melanoleuca
CCCCGCCAGTAAAGTCGTTGCTTCTATCGATTGTCACTTTCTGTTCTGTATCACTCTTGGGGCCTTTTTACCTTTATAGAATCCCCCTTAATTTCTCCTGTAGGGCTGGTTTCGTGGTTACGAAATTGGTCAATGACTGGCAATTCTGGAAGGTCTTTATTTTTCCATCAATTCTGAATGACAGCCTTGCTGGATGAAGGATCCTTGGCTGCATGTTTTTCTTTGAAAGAGCTTTAAAAATGCCCCCCCCACCCTTTCTCTCATTCCAGGTCTGTGTAGACAGGTCTGACGTAATTCTGATACTTTGCCTTGGTACGTGAGAAATTTCTTTGCCCTGGCCGCTTTCAATACTGTATGCTTGGATCTAATATTTGTGAATTGCACTATGACCCGACATGGCATAGGTTTGTCATGGTTGAGCTTGGGAGGGTTCCTCTCTGCCTCTTGGACACGAATGTTTGTTTCCCTTGCTAGATTAGGGAAGTTTTCAGCTACAATTCGTTCAAGTTTCTCTTCTAGACCTCTGTTTTTCTCCACCCCCTCGTGGATGCTGATGATTCTGACATTGGAATGTTTCATTGAATCAGTAATCTCCCATAACCTACATTCTTGAGTGTGGATTTTTTTAAGTCCAGATTCTATTTTAGCTTTCTCTTCTACTATCCCATCCTCCAATTCACTGATACGTTCTTTTGCCTCATTCACCCTGGCCATCAGAGCCTCTAGTTTGACTGCATTTGGCTTATAGAATTTTTAATTTCTGCCAGATTCGCTCTCATTTCTGCCCTTAGTGATTGTATATTCTCATTAACATTTTCATTAATACTTTTTCAAGTCTACACATCATCTTGACCATTGTTACTCTGAACTGCATTTCTGATAATTTGGTTATACCCATATCCATTAGTTCTGTGGCAGAGGCCACAGACTCATTGTCTTTTCTTTGCTGGGGGGGACTTCTCCTTCTTGTCATTCTGATGAAGAGAGTTTGCAGGGTTTTACAGAGCCCAAATTATTGACCAGGACCCAGGCCGTGCGCCCTTGTTTTATAGGGATCTTAAGGATGTGGGCTTCTTGATTTTTTGCCTGCCTTCTGGGGGAGGGGCCTGCCACGCCGATACTCAGGCAACCCTGTTTGGGTAAAGTCCCCGTGTCCCCTGTGAGGGGGGATGGGGATGGGCACACTGTGAGCCAGTATTTCCAGGCTTTTGTTCTCTGATGGCTTTCCCTGGCAGTTTGCTCTGCCTCTTCTGAGAGTCAGAGCAGCAGTGGCCAAATATCAGCCTCTGTCTCAGAACAGAGGAATCGTGGACCATTCTCCACTGATGTTCTGGCCAGTTTAACTCTCTTTCTGTTGGTGCTGCTCAACCCTGCAGCGTCCCGGGATGTGCACCCCACACCCGGAGTCCCAGCCCTCACTTCCAGGGCCGGCACGTCTCTGTCCTTCGTGTTTCTAACATCGCCAGCTGCCAGCCAACAGCTGCCAGCCATCCCCGTGCACTCCAGAGTTCCTGGTCTCAGTCTGGTTCCAATGAGCATACCGGAGCTCTGTTTCAGTCAGGCGGCGCGCTTTCCCTGGCTCACAGTCTCAGTCTGCTCTCTCATGGTTGCCAGTCCGCGAGTCCGCCTGCTCCCCCGTGCAGGTGGCTACCGCTTCCCAGTGCCCGAATGCGTCAGCTCCTTCCCCCTTCTGTTTATCTTCCGATATCTGTGTGCAGTTTCATGGCTCACCACTTCCTACCTCAATACTCATCACTGGAGATGTTCATTTGTTGAGATCCAGATGTATCTTCCTGCGTCTCAGGCTGATTCCATGGATGTTCAGGCTGGTGTGGTACCTATCCAACTCGACTCAGGGGACTGGCTGAAGAAGGGGTCCCCTACTCCTCCACCATCTTAACTCCCAATCTGATTCACAACACTTTTAAATTACTTAGTTTCCCTTGCCTCTCAGTGGTAAAATGAAGAGCTTAGACTAGACAGCTTCTAAGGTCTTGTTCTCCTCACAGATTTCCATTGTTTTCCATTTTGGACTTATTACATTGAGTGATTGAGTTCTTCTGACTCAGTGACACAATCAAAGGCTCTTATGATCAAACAGCATAGAAAGGGAGGAAAGAGTCGTGACTCATCCTTGGTTGCTCTGGATCTGAAGACCTGTAGTGGGTAGAGAGTTAATTGAGATTCCCAAATCTTGACTTTAATATCTGAAGTAAGATATTTGGCCTTTGATTTTTTTTTGCTAGAGGTAAAATAGGAACACTGATTTAAAAAAAAAAANCAATGTTCATAGCTGCATTGTCCACAATAGCCAAATCATGGAAGGAGCCGAGATGCCCTTCAACAGATGACTGGATTAAGAAGCTGTGGTCCATATATACAATGGAATATTACTCAGCTATCAGAAAGAACGAGTTCTCAACATTTGCTGCAACATGGACGGCACTGGAGGAGATAATGCTAAGTGAAATAAGTCAAGCAGAGAAAGACAATTATCCTATGGTTTCTCTCATCTATGAAACATAAGAACTAGGAAGATCGGTAGGGGGAGAAAGGGATAAAGAAAGAGGGGGTAATCAGAAGGGGGAATGAAGCATGAGAGACTATGGACTATGAGAAACAAACTGCGGGCTTCAGAGGGGAGGGGGTTGGGGGAATGTGGTAGACTGGTGATGGGTAGTAAGGAGGGCACATATTGCATGGTGCACTGGGTGTTATACCCAACTAATGAATCTTCGAATTTTACATCAGAAACCAGGGATGTACTGTATGGTGACTAACATAATATAATAAAAAACATTAAAAAAATTTAAAAGTTTCCAATATGTTGTTCTTTTCTGAACACCAGATTGATTGTGTGATATTCCTGGACAGAAGATTTACAATCTAAAAGTGAATAAGAAACTAACCCTGGAGAAAATATTGGAAAAACTTAGGAGAAAGAAAAATGACCATTTCTTGGGAGAACACCACAATGTTATTTAGCCATTCATTTTAAGATGGTGAAGGAACATTTCCTGACACTGTGTCAGAACAGAAGTCTTTCCTTTCATCCCTGTTGCTCTTTCCACCCTAACCCTTACTTACTGGGGAATGTGGGTGGGAGATTTCTTACCAGTAACAGTAAATTAAGTATTTTAAACAGAGAAGTGTAATGCAATAGATGGGCTGAATGAGTGGAGAAAATGAACAGGGTTTCATGGCTCCCAGAGGTTCATAACAATAGAAAGCCACTGCCACCCCTTGAAGCAAAGAGACCTCAAGGTACCTGGTGGAAGTTGCATCACAGTGAGCCTGACCAGCAAGAGATGGTGTCTCAAAGGAGTTGCAGCTAGTGTCTGATAGGCGATCTAAAGAAATGTATCCCTTCTCCATTCTCCTACCACAATGTCCTCCATTGGCCAAATCTCACCCAAATCCAACTGACCAAGGGGAATGGAAAACACAGACTGCCGGGACTGGCCCCTGTGATTCAGAGCAGGAAGAGAAAGGGTATGGAAATGCTCTGAGTGCAAACTGGCCAAGGATGGGCATGATACAGAGTATAAGTAATACTGTCAAAGCTGATAAATATTAGCAATAGAGAGGTTTGGTAATCTTCTGGATGTTTGCAGAAGTAGACCATGGATCTGTAGGACTGGCTTCATGGGCATATGATCTGTGTTACACAGGCCCCACAAATTATGTAGCCAGTCCTGTGCATTAATAATCTACAGCTGTAGTTGTGGAATATAGAGAATGTGGCTGTGTTGTCATCTTTCCAGGATAGAGACTCAAAGGACATTGAAGAAGCAGTGACCCTGAAGTTGACTTTGAGGGCTGAACAGTAGTGTCAGTCAGGATCCAGGGACAAGGGTAAAGGGTTAATAGAAAAAGGGAAGGGACTAGAAGAGAAGGGACGCCCAGACTCTCTCAGAGGGCTAACTCTTTGTGTACTGAGATGCAACCCAATAGGTATGGGTAAATATTCTACTCCATCTTCTGAACTCCCAAGTGTGTGAGATCTGCCACTAGGAAGGTTGAATCTTTTTTGGCAAACAGCTGTACCTGCCCTTTCCAGACATTACCAAGCTCAATAGAAAGATTATGATAATCATGTCACAGAAGAGAACAGTAGATCCATGAAAACTTGTATAAACACACTTAATCTCCTCAGGTTTTCTGTGAAAGCAGTTTGGTATGAAGAATTTGAAATCTGTAATAAAGATTAGAATTTTCTTATTCAGAACACTCAGTGTGCTTGATTTTGCAATTTCCTATGCTACTAAGCTCTTCCCATTCTTCCTTTATGCATTGCTCAAGTTATGGGTCATAAAAGTTTTAAAATTCTTAGGCCTATAGCTGTATTTAAGATCATCTGTTTTTATTCAGACCAAAGAGGCTGGACTCTTGAATTTTTAATTTTTATTTTACTAAGATATTATTAACAATGTTTATTTTGTAGGTAGTAAATGTCAGAATTATATAGTCTCTTTTTTGATATCCTGAGGTTTTTACTTAACAAATCTACTTAATGTTTAATAAAAAGACAGATTAACAAGAGAAAAACAGTTAATGCAAACAGTGTGCATCATGCAGGAAAAACCTCAACAAAGGGTAACTCAAAGTTGTGTCTTAGAACTCTGGCCTATAAGGCGCTATCATCTTCAACAAACAATAAATTTGTTTAGAAGTGACTGGACAAAGGAAAGTTGTTTTAGGCTTCCTAGTGGCAAACTGCCGGAAGATTAATATATGGGAAGAAACTAATCGAGTAAGGTTTATTTGCAGATTGCTCTAATGCCATCTCTATGCTGATAAAAGTCTAGAGTTGTCTCCAGTAAAGCAGAATTTATATCCTGCCTTTAGGCAGAAAGGGTGGAGAGGTAGAGAGAGTTTTTCCTATATTTGCACCTCCCTGTCATCAGCTCAAAACAATGTTTATGTCGAGGAGTCATATTTTGGGGTGACATATTTGGTTTCCTTCAGGAGACACTTTATTTCACTTTCAGATGAGAAAATTGAGGCACAAAAGTAATGAATGTGTAGCTTGAAATCCCTAAAATAGCTTTTTCTATTCTGTAATTCTTAAACTAGTTTCCCTTTGCTGGGGGTTTTTCACAAGCAGAAAGAAACAAGAGAAGTTTCTAGATCCTCTACACCTCCCTTACCTAAGTTCTATTTTATAGAAGTTCCTAAGAATACTCCTCTTAAACTGCTCATCCAAACTGCCACAGTACTCTGTGCATCATCCTTTAATGTCCACACACTTTGTGTTAAAAAATTACCAAATTTTCTTAAAACATACAAAATGCAAAGACTAATAGAAGGTATCTGCCCTGAAAGAGATACACAAATAAAGAGCTAAAGGCAATGTGTTAGCAGGCAGGCAGGAATACCTGACACTCCTTGCCCCCAACACACATACCCGTGCGCGTGCGTGCACACACACACACATGTGTAAGGAGAAAGGTAGCAGGGAAGCTTCCTTGAGAGATGATTTTCACACTGAATCTTGAAGGGGAATATGTAGTTCACCCAGAGAAAAGCAAAAAAGAATTTCTAGGACCAGCATGTAGAGGGGCACAGGCATGACAGAGCATACAAAGTGCAGGAGATGTGTAATATTAGAAGATAGTTTTCCCCCAAAAAAGATTATGTCATGACTTTCATAGAGATGTCAAAATGAACATGTGTTAATGACTTTCTCTCATCAGACAGATTTTATAAATAACAGTTCAAATGGTAAGTCCAAAGAACAGACACATTTATAGATTAGGAATATTGAAGAGAATGTGCAAATTGAGGCAAAACTGGCTTCTTCCACCAGTGAGAGGGGAAGTCAACTAAACATCTATAAGACAGAATTTGCATGTTTACAGAACCTTCTTTTGTATTGCTACCATTTATTTAAAACTTAGAGTTGTAAGATAGCTCCCATAGATTCAGAATCAGAAAATGCAGAAGGGTGGCTCCTTCACATACTTTTCCACTGAAGCTCAACTTTCCCCTACAGTGACAGTAAGAGACAAAATTTGTTGAATATTCAGTGGCCACGTCAAAGAGAGCCACAAATACCACACTGAAGAGTTTGGACTTTTTCTGCTAGTTTTAGTCTCTGAGTAAACGAGGTTCATGAAGGGCCAAGCTGGGAAATGCCAGAATCTCCTTTCATGGGAGGGATGGGGCAAGACCCAGCAGCAGGTGGAAGCTTCACTGGAATACTACAAATATCACCAGCTAGACCCAAAACCTGACCTAACTGCCCAGCTACTTGTACTCACTGAACTTTGTCCCACATTTTTCCTTAAGCTCTTTTTTTCCAGCTTATCTCTTAACTCAGGCAAACGAAAGTGAAAGCTCCCTGGAGCAATAGCAACTGACCCAGCCAACCCAGACCACCCAGACCAGTTTGAACTTAACCTGACTCAAGCTTGCACAGATGGACCATGGAGTGACCTGTAGAACGATCGCTGACTACTTTTGTCTCATTATAATACTAAAATCTCCACTCAAGGAGGAGCCTGAGCCTCGTTTACATAACATACAATGTATGTATAGGCACGTTTCCTTAAGGCACATGCATGATCCTATGCCTGCCTCTACATACAATAAAAAGGCTTCTCTCACTAAATATTCATCCTAACCCTAAATAAAAGGAACCCATCCACCCCTGCTAGGGAGTCACGGCTTTGGAAGCTGTTCCCATGATCTCCTTATTTGCTGCAAATGAAGTTTACTTTGTGCCACAACTCCATCTGGTGCCATTTCTGAATCACCAAAGAGCAAATTCAAGGTTGGTCCGGTTACAGAAGGACAGAGCCGTGAATACAATTTAGGAGGTTGATGCAGTTGATCACTCAAATTCTGAGAGCTAGAACAAACTGATAGCAAAGGGGAGAGTGGCTGGCAAATACAGAAAGTAGAATCAAGCAGATGCATTGAATGTGGCTGAGGGGGATGACGTGGAAAGAAGCTGTCTCTGACGGTTTCTGGATTCCCGGCTTAGGTAATTGAGCGGGGGCACATTCACCAACACAGGAGGAACAAGCTTGTGAGGAAAGATAAGCTCAGTTTTGCACCTCTAGAGCTTGAGGTGCCTATAGGATATGTGGGTAAAGATATCGAGAAGGCTGATGGAAAGGGACCCCAGGAGGCTTGGGATGGTTAGAAGCCACTGGCCGGCAGTTCTCTCTGCAAGCGGCCAAGTGGGAAGGGCAGCAGGTGAGAGAAAGAGCCCTGAAAGGTTGCAGGAGGCTCTGGCCAAGAAAGGCGTCACGGGCCACAGTCGCAAGCAGTGAAACCCTTAACCTAGGGTTGCACGGGCTCGGGGCCCTTCCGCCTGTTGGGCTCCGCCCAGCCTGCCCAGGCCACCCACGCACAGACCCCACTTCCGCTTCCGGCTGAGCCAGACGCCAGACGGCGCGGAGCCCGCTGAGGCTGGCGGGTGCTTGCCGGCAGGAGCAGCCTTCGCGCGGCGGGTGGGCTCCTGTGAGCGGGTGCGGCGGGCCTCGGAGGGCCTCTGCGGGCAGGGTGGGCCGCCCGGGGCGGGCGGCGTCCGCTGCCCTCGGGCCCCGCGGCGGCCCACGGGCGTGAAGGCAACGCGCGAGGCCTGAGGAAGCGAGGCCGGCGGCCAGGGCCAGGCGAAGCGGGAGGCTGCGGCCTTGAGGCCGGGGGACACGAGGAGAGCAGGCAAAAGAGGAGAATGGTGGCCCGGGCGTCTGGGAGAGAAGAGGTGGAAAGTGACAAGTCGGGTGAGGCGTCCGGGGCTGGGGAGGCTGCCCTGAGCCGGCGACAGGAGGATCCGGGGGGCCAAGCGGGCCCTTCGGACCCATCAGATCCTTTTAGAAGCAGCGAAGGAGGCGGAGCTCCCCTTGCAGTTGGGAAGACTGTAAGAAAGCGCTCAGGGGTCGCTCCCATTTTAGCATGTGCACCTCAGGCTGTCCCATCGTTGTTTCACACTAGTGTTTAACTTGAATTTGCGTGGGCTTTACCAATGCATGTGTTTGACCAGGAGAGGGGGAAGAACAGGAATTCTCTTAGAGGGTGTTTGCCCTATTCGGAGCCCTTGTGATCCGTTTTGGCGTGTGTGAAGTGATACTGATGCTAGAGGTTATTCAGTTGCCTTGGAATTTATGCAGGTTTGTATGTAGTTCCTTAACAGAAATTAGGTCTTTCATTTAAAAGCAGTTGTATATTCCCATACAGCTATTCAGGGAAATAAAAATAGATGGTTTCACTTTTTTTTTTTTTTTAAGTAGTATTGCTTTTTCCTCCTCAATGTAAAATCTTTTCTGGTATGTTTTGTTGTTTTGATCAGCCAAGGAAAAAAGAAAAGTTACTGAAGCCTCAAGTGATGATCCACAGCCAGGGACTGACCTGGTAAGAAAGGAATCATTAACCAGTTTGGAATCTTTCCAAACAGTAGAGTGCAGTGAATTTTAAAGTATGGCTTTCTTGCAGTCTTTGGGTAAGGAAGGTTTGGTAGAAGGTATTAAAAGAAGAATTTGAATTAAAAAACTTAAAAGCTTAGAAAGCCCACCTCTCAAAATAACTGAAAATAAGGCTACACGAAATATTAAGGTTGAATTCCAAGATGAACTGTACAAGAATACTCCAAAATATTCTTGTAACAGCTTGTCACCTGGAGTAGAAAGTAATTCCATTTTAAAATTACATGATTGCAATTGTTTCCCCCATTCCAAGGGTTGTAATGATGACAATAACCTTTCATATAAACCTGATGGTGGATGTATGCATGTACCAGAAAATTCCTCAAAGTTAAAGAAAGAAAACTTTAGGAGTCTTGCAAATAAGAGTGACACAAATAATACTCCTCAGCTTTTACAAATGGAAGAAAACTTAATGGGAGTAAATAAGTTATTGCTTGAACAAACTGATTTATGCCAAAGTAAAAGTAATGGCTTGTTTTCCTGCCTTCAGAATGAAAAAAATAAATACTCTGTAGAGGAAGGCAATGTTGGAAGAAAACCCAGGAAAAGGATGAAGGTGTCTGAAAAAGGAGATGAAATAATTATTGAGATGAACTTCTTGAATGTGTATAGCAAGTCTGAGTTGGTGTTACAAGAAAACCAAACAGGTGCTGAGGGTAAAGGAGCAGAGACTTTAGAGGCTAAAAAAAGTCCTTTAAAAGTTCTGAGAAAAATAAACCACAATACACTCTCCTCAATGGATCATTTATTAAGTGTTCCAGAAACAGCAGGAAAAAAAACAAGTCCTGGACATCATGTAAATCCTGTGTTTCAGAAAATCCTTGAGCCGCTTTCAGAAGAAGAAACAAAAAATGCTTCAGAGCCCTTAGGATTTAAAAGCATGGAGCCAGAAGAGTATTTTAAGTCGATGCAAAACTCAGTAGTGAAATTACCTAGTGATTGTCATCTTATTGAAAAGAGATCTTCAAGGGAAGACTTGAGAAATGAAGCTGAAGAATCAAAGTTAGGCTGTCACAGAACAATACCGATGACTGGTAAAAGAACTTGGCCTTGCTATTCCTGTGCTAGAATATCTGCCCAGTGTTGGAAAAAGTCTTCCTTGCCAGATTCAAATAACTTTCTTCCTGGGTCTCGGGAAAGTTTTAGGCAAGATGATTTTCTTAAACACCAAACAAATCAAACTCTCTTAACTGATTCTAAATTATCATTACAAAGTACCATAACAGAAACAAACAGTGAATCTTCAAGTAAAGAAAAATTGGATTCTAATTTAAATTGTTTGTCTTCAGTCTCTACAGTAGAACCTACTTTAATGATTGTGAAGGAACCCATAATTGATAATAAAAAGATGAAGTCAGAGGAACCAAGCAGAAGCGGGTCAGAGGTAGTTGCTAATACTACTGAAGATACTCTGCCAACTAACGTGCCTCAGAACTTAACAGGAAGTAAAAAAAAGGATAGAGGGAATTTAACAAAATTTAATTTGACAGTGGCTTCGCAGGATGGCCAGGAAGCAAATAACTCTATAGGCAAAGCTATTCATCGAAAAACATGCATTGCTAAGCAAACCCTTGTGGTTCCAGACTTGGTTAAAATACTGAACACAGGAAGGCTGACTAATTTTAAAATTCCGTTACTGAAGAATAAAACAGAAAAAAGAAAAGAAATAAATGCCAGGTCATCAGAGAGAGAAGTGTGTAGTCCCCTAGAACTTCTTGACAATTTATCTGGAGCAGAGGTAAGACAAAATAGGAATAAAGAAAATGTCTCTACAGTAACTTCAATATCTCAGTCTTTGAGAATACAAAACAGTGTAACTCCAGTGCAAGCTAATTCTGACTCATGCAGCTGCAAGAATTCCTGTAGTATTTCTTCAAACTTTTTAAAGCAAGGTAATGATAATAAACCATCCAACCACATCTCTGAACCAGGCAATATTTTTTCAAATAAGGAAGCTGTTTCTCTCACAGTTGAAAGAAATACTTTTTCTTGTGATCTTGGGTATATAGAGAAAACTCCTGCTTTCTGCGCTAATGAACAAGAAACATTCAAACCAGTTTCCTCTGACGTTAGTGGTAGAGAAATGACTAAGAACTTTTCAGAAATTAAAATGGGGTTTCCAGATATTCTTAAAGCATATGAAGATGATGTCCTCTTAATTGATGTCATTCAAGATGACCCAGACCTCTTTGGGGTCTCCAATGAAGGGGAGCTCTCATTTACTTCAGAGTTCCCTGTGATAAAGCAAGAACACGATGTTGCCGAAGAGTACCAATCAACAGACTCTAAACACATGGAACTTCCAGAAAAAAAAGAACAAAGCGATGACTTGAGGTATGCATATTCAAGTATGACGTTTGGTGCAGATTATTGTTGGAGGTTTCAAAAGCACTTTCTGCTCTTAAGTATTACTAATTTATTCAGTGATCGTTGAAGCTCCATTATTTTTTTAAAACCATTTATTTACTAAATGTAATATAGCACATTACTGCTGAGACCTGGACATGTCATTATGCTAAACTTAGTCAAAACAATTACATGTATCTTGGAAATTATAATGGGGCAGATTAGCTGTTCAGAAGTTAAAAAGATGGTTTGCAAAGTGACTGTTAAAAGTACTAACATTGCTTCTTTCAAAAGTAAATTTATTTTCCTATTTTCTGTAATTATTACAAATATGCAGGTATACTTTTATTTCAGCCAAGTTACTTATTAAGAGCTATATATTTTAACCCATCTTCTGTGGCTTCCTTCTTAGATAAAAAATCAATTTTTTTAAGGAACATAGAAGCCTTAGAAAAGTTTATTTGACTTATTTAGGACTTGAGAGTAGAATCAAAAGTTAAACCAGTTTTCAGAGGAAAATAGCATTTTCTCATGGTTCTACATTTTAAGGTGATCATTCTAAATGATGATTTAGCCCCCCAAAAGGGCAGTTTTACCTGAGGCAACTTTAAAATGGAACCAGGTAGTAACCTTCATGCTCAGGAATTTGATCTATTCTGGTTGGTCCAAATTTTATATTCTGTCATATTTTATGAAACTTTCATGATTCTTTAAGCTCTAATTTATATGTTACAATACTTGAATAAAGGAATGTTTTGTGATTAGACTCAAAAGAAAACATGAAAACATTTTCTGCTAAGATTCACTGCTACATGACTTAAGTCTCTCTGGTATTTATAAATTTTATTTAGTTACTTTTGTGATATCATATTCTTCTTGATGTTCTTAGTGTTTCAAGAACTTGTTACTTATCACCAAATAGAATACTTTCTATCTGCCAAATGGAGGTCTAAGAGCTATATTTATTTTTAGTGATATAATGAGATAGGATTGGTAATCTGTGCATTTTGAAGATGGAAAAAATAAAGATGACAAGTTGCGCTTGTCTAGGATCACACTGCTAATAACATAATCTGTATTTAATTTAGGCTTATCTTATTTTAGAATTAGTGCTTAAGGGAAAAAAAAATTAGTGGTTACGAACTTGACCTTTATAGTCTTTATAGTTTTCTAATCTTCTCCTTGCCACCAATCAGCTCTGAGACCTTTTAGGCAAATTATTTAACCTTATCTGTAAAAAGGGAAGTTACTTGCCTCTAGCTCATGCAGGTTAAATCAAAGAATGGATTTTGGTTTTAGCATGGCACTGGGTGAGGAGGAAGGATTCAATAGAAGGCAGTTACCTAATGTGATTTTAACTCTTGTTATACCGTGCTTCCTCTGAGGAATACAAAGGGAAATTAGAGCAAGTCTTGTATTTAAGAGCAAACATCTCTATTAGCTAACAAGATGTTGACAAAAAGCTATCACCAAAGGTAGAAAGAGGAAACTGTGAATTGGGCAGGAAATTTGTTTTCTGTTCTTTTCTTTTAGTATAATGGCTGATTTTGAAAGTGATACATGTTCATTATATGTTCATTATATGTTCATTACATTAGTCTATAAAAGGGGGAATCCTACCACCCCAAATAACAAATTAACTGCTAGCAATTTGTATTCATTTAGGCATATAGGTAAATATAATTTTAGAACAATTGTATCATGCCATTTTTTAGTAAAGCATTTATTAACTCTTACTTGAGGGGAGGGGGACTAAAACAAACCTAAAGGGATTGCTGAAACAATATACTTCTCTATCACAAGAAATTAGTTTCTAAATATCTCTCAACTTAATAAGAAAAATTATTTAAAAGTTTGAATTTTATCATGACTTTTAAAAATTTTGTTCTAAGTTCAGACAGCAGCATTTGCTTTCCTGACATGAAAGATGAACACAAAAGGATACTTTGGCTTTTTCTGCCAGTCTTGCCTCCAACTTTTTTGTTTAAAAACAAAAAAAAAGTTTTATATTGTTAAGCCTTGTGTCATTAACATTCTCTTCAGTAATCTGAATTCCCAAAGACTTTTACTCTTAGTTATTATTTAAATTGATTCAGTCCCTACTGCCAATTCTTTTACTTTCTTATGATATTGACTATTTAGTTGGCTAGATTTCAGAGTAATTTCTTTTTTCAAGAAAAATTCATGATGGCTCTGTTCTTTAAGATCTTGAAAACATACGAATGTTGTCTAAGAGCAAATTGGGTATCAAATTTTCAATTTACATTTTTCCTCTTTACAACTATATAATCATTCCTACCTGCTTTCTGGCTTTGAGTGTTGTAGAAAAGTCTGAAGCCAAACTAATTCTCTGTCACCCCTCTAAACTGCTGCCACCGCTTCTGCCGTTATCATCTTCTTTTCCTTCTCCCTCTTCCTCTTCTGCTCTCAGTTGTTTCTCCTGGACAAGGTGAAACATTTTGATTTGCAGTATCAAATTTACTTCAGGTGATTTTTCTGATTGTCTTTGAACTTCATTTCTCTTTATTGCAAAAAACACCAATTATACTTTTATTGACTCCTTTTCTTTCATATCTGCTTCTGAAATTTTGGTTTTCAAGTAAACTTGGGTGAAAATTTCCTCAGTAGTTATTTTAAATATTTTCTGCAATAGAAATACCAGTTTTATAATCATCCACAGTGCTGGGATAAACTTAAGAAGGAAAAATTGAGGTATGATAACCAGAGGGTTTGCTGATAGTTGTGCAGAACGTTGTTAATGATTCTAGAACTAAATGAAGTTTAAAATATAATTTCAAGTTTCAGATCTCTCCCTTTTATCAACCAGTTGCTAGTTCATATACTACTTTTTCCTCATGCTAAGACAGTAAGAGGTTAAAGCCTCTTAGACTTGAGTTTGCATTTTACAGGAACAGAAATTAAAGATGGGAGGGTTAGGTCCAGATACTGTCAGAAGCTCTGGACTGCTTCTTTTGTTAAAACAGGTAGACAAACCTAAGTTAATTCAATTGTCGGGGAAAGTGTTCTCAGACCTGGTTAGGGAGAATTTGTAAGATGTTTAAGTTATGTTAGAATCCTTATTCATTGTTGATCTCTATAGTGGATAAAGCCCATATTAAAATCCAAATTATTAGAATCATATTGGCACTAACTCACTAACACTTGAACTGATGAGCTTGGCAGTGTATAATTTGTGAAATGGGTAAAATTTTTGAAGTAGCCTGTAAATACAGTTGGAGGTCTGAGAATGTAATAGTGCTGGACTTAGAAAATAAGATTATCTTCAATCACAACATTATTATATCCTAAAATTTAAGTTGGCTGATGCTATACAGTGGATCATTGAGATTTTAAGACTCTGCCAAGTATTCAAGGGAATTACTATGTAGCCACGAAGGAAAAATCAATGTGTCTGAAACAAAAATATGCAAACTGAAGTACCAAGAATACTAGTAGTTTAGAAAAAAGGGATGAAAAGGCATCTTGGGAAAGTCAAAATTTCTACTGATTCTTGAAGTTTGGATTGATTTAGATTTAACAAAGGGGAAGAAGGAAAAATGTTTGGTAGGGGGAAGAAACATGAAGAAAAGGTGGGCAGAATATAAAGGTAGATATGAATATGGCTGTGTAGGGCAGATAATGAAGCATTTCCTGACTCTTTCAGAGCTAGGAGCCTTTTCTTTTCCATAGTACCTTTTGCTACCCCGCTTATGGCACTGATTTTATGATAGTATAATTTGCATCTCTCTCATCTGTTAAATTCTTGGACTTCTTGAGGGGAGGAAATGTCCATGTCTCATTTACCTTTGGAAGCCCAATCTGTCATACTTTGAAGGAAGGGAGAGAATTAAACTTTTAATTTCTATTATAGTAGGCTATTCCTCAGGCATCTAGATTTGAATATATGTAAGTGGAGACAGTGAATCCTTTCTTTCTAAAGTAGGGTGTTGCCAGATTAAGAATGTTGGAAAGTTGGGCATCAGAATTTGAACTCACCGGATCAATTATACCATCTTTGCAAATTGGATTTAAATCCATAAGGAACATTGTGTGTTCTGGAGCTGGTAATAATAAACACAAACTTACAGAGGGAAAAATGCCTAGCACCAAGGTCATTCAGATACTCAAAGGTCATTCTTTCTCTCCCTTATATGTTTAGACTCTGCATCGTGTCTTTCAGGATGCTTACCTTGCTCCATTCTCCCTTTCCACTAAATATCTGAGACATTTTATAGTGCAAAATTTTACACTCAATTGTCAAAACTGATATTTAGTGTCTACCCTACGCTAGATACGCCATTTATATTATTTTATTTAGTAAAATAATTCTGAGGTTGAAACTGACCCTGTCTTTTTATTTTAACTTTTTTGAGTATAGTTGACATACAATATTATATTAGTTTCAGGTATACAGCACAGTGACTCAACATCTCTACACCCTATGCTGTGCTTACCACAAGTGTAGCTACCATCTGTCACCATACAACACCATTATAATATCATTGACTATTTCCTATGCTGTGCCTTTTATTCCCATGACTTATTCATTCCATAACTAGAAGCCTATATCTCTTGCTCTCCGTCACGCACTTGTCCCATTCCCCTACCCCCCTTCCTTCTGCAACTCTCAGTTTATTCTCTATAGGTTTGATTCTGCTTTTTGTTTATTCATTTGTTTTTTAGATTACACATATGAGTGAAATCATGTAGTATTTGTCTTTCTCTGTCTGACTGATTTCACTTAACATAATACCCTGTAAGTCCATCCATGTCGTTCCAGTAGCATGATCATCTCTTTTTAGTGCTGTGTAATATTTGTGTGTGTGTGTGTGTGTGTGTGTGTGTGTGTGTGTGTGTATGTATCACATCTTCCTTAGCCATTCATCTATCAGTGGATACTTTGGTTGCTTCCATATCTTGCCTAATGTAAATAATGCTGCAGTAAACAGAGGTGCATTTATTGTGTTTACATTTTCTTTCAGTAGTAGCATTATTGGATCATACGGTAGTTTTATTTTTAATTTTTTGAGGAACCTTCATACTGTTTTCCACTGAGGCTGTACCAATTTGTATTCTCACCAATAGTGCACAAGGGTTCCTTTTTCTCCACATCGTCACCAGCAGTTGTTATTAGTTGTGTTTTTTATTTTAACCATTCTGGTAGGTGTAAACTGATCTCTCATTGTGGTTTTGATTTACATTTATCTGATGATTAGTGATATTGAGCATCGTTTCATGTGTCCATTGGACATCTGTGTGTCTTTGGAAAAATGTCTGTTCAGTTCCTCCAAAACTAGGTCTCTTTAAAATTGAATCAAAGTGTTTAACTTTCCAAAGGATACACAGCTAGTAAGTTAGTAAGGGCTGAGATCTGAACCCGTGGTAACTTGCTCTGAAGTTTGTCTCCCTAGCCTAAAACCATGCTGGGAGACTGGCAGTTTGGTTATTTCTATGGCTTTAATTTGATTATTCTACAGATTGCCACAGAACATTAATTAACTTTTGATCTCTTTTCTTTCTCATCTCTTCCTCTTTAAAGTGGCAGGTGGAACAGTATGAAGTGTCATTCTGATATTTACTTTTTTCTCTATTGTTTTTGATTTTGTTTTTTTTTAATATATTTTTTATTATATTATGTTAGTTACCATACAGTACATCCCTGGTTTCTGATGTAAAGTTCGATGATTCATTAGTTGCGTATGACACCCAGTGCACCATGCAATACGTACCTTCCTTACAACCCATCAAGGCCTATCCCATTCCCCCACCCCCTCCCCTCTGAATCCCTCTGTTTGGTTCTCAGAGTCCATAGTCTCCCATGCTTCACTCCCCCCTCTGATTAACCCCCCTTTCTTTATCCTTTTCTTCTCCTACCGATCTTCCTAGTTATGTTCCATAGATGAGAGAAACCATATGATAATTGTTTTTCTCTGCTTGATGTTTTCACTTAGCATTATCTCCTCCAGTGCCGTCCATGTTGCAGCAAATGTTGAGAACTCATTCTTTCTGGATAGCTGAGTAATATTCCATTGTATATATGGACCACAACTTCTTAATCCAGTCATCTGTTGAAGGGCATCTCGGCTCCTTCCATGATTTGGCTATTGTGGACAATGCAGCTATGAACATTGGGGTGCATATGTGCATATGGCCCTTCTCTTCACTACGTCTGTATCTTTGGGGTAAATACCCAGTCAGTAGTGCAATGGCTGGCTCAATTTTTAACTTTTTAAGGGACCTCTAACTGTTTCCAGAGTGCACCAAAAATGTAGGAGGGATCCCCTTTCTNTTCCCACCAACAATGTAGGAGGGATCCCCTTTCTCCACATCCTCTCCAGCAATTGCTGTTTCCTGCCTTGTTGATTTTTGCCATTCTAACTGGCATAAGGTGGTATCTCTGTGTGATTTTGATTTTAATTTCCCTGATGGCTAACGATTTTGAACATTTTTTCATGTGTCTGTTAGCCATTTGTATGTCCTCATTGGAAAAGTGTCTGTTCATATCTTCTGCCCATTTTATGATTTGTTTATTTGTTTGTGTATTGAATTTGAGAAGTTCTTTGTAGATCTTGGATACCAGTCTTTTATCTGTAGTGTCATTTGCAAATATATTCTCCCATTCCGTGGGCTGCCTCTTAGTTTTTTTGACTGTTTCCTTGGCTGTGCAGAAGCTTTTTATCTTGATGAAGTCCCACAAGTTCATTTTATCTTTTGTTTCTCTTGCCTTTGGAGATGTGTCATGAAAAAGGTTGCTCTGGCCGATGTCATAGAAGTTGTTGCCTATGTTCTCCTCTAGAATTTTGATGGATTCCTGTCTCACATTGAGGTCTTTCATCCATTTGGAGTTTATTTTTGTGTATGGTGTGAGAGAGTGGTCAAGTTTCATTCTTTTGCATGTAGCTGTCCAATTTTCCCAGCACCATTTATTGAAGAGACTTTTTTCCACTGGATGTTTTTTCCTGCTTTGTCAAATATTAGTTGCTCAAAGAGCCGAGGGTCCATTTCTGGGATCTCTATTCTGTTCCATTGGTCTATGTGTCTGTTTTTGTGCCAGTACCATGCTGTCTTTGTGATCACAGCTTTGTAGTACAGCTCGAAATCCGGCATTGTGATGCCCCCAGCTTTGTATTTCCTTTTCAATAATTCATTGGCAATTGGGGCATTTTCTGGTTCCATATAATTTTAAGGACTATTTCTTCCAGTTCTTTGAAAAATGCCTTTGGTATTTTGATCGGGATAGCACTGAAAGTGTAGATTGCTCTGGGTAGCATAGACATTTTAACTATATTAATTCTTCCGATCCATGAGCATGGAATATTTTTCCATCTTTTTGTGTCTTCTTCAATGTCTTTCAAGAGTGATTTGTAGTTTCTAGAATATAGGTCCTTTACGTCTCTGGTTAAGTTAATTCCAAGGTAACATATGATTTTTGGTGCTGTGGTTAATGGGATGGATTCCCTTATCTCTTTATTCAGTCTCATTATTCTTGTATAGAAATGCATCTGATTTCTGAGCATTGATTTTGTACCCCGCACATTACTGAATTGCTCTATAACTTCTGCTAGTTTGGGAGTGGATTCTTTTGGGTTTTCCATATAGAGTATTATGTCATCTGCGAAGAGAGACATTTTGACTTCTTCTTTGCCGAGATGGTTTTTATGAGATTGAGGAATGTACCCTCTATCCCTACACTCTGAAGGGTTTTAATCAGGAAAGGATGCTGTATCATGTCAAATGCTTTTTCTGCATCTATCAAGAGGATCATATGATTTTTGGCTTTTTTCTTGGTGATAAAGTCTATGACACTGATTGATTTGTGAGGTTTTTATGAGATTGAGGAATGTACCCTCTATCCCTACACTCTGAAGGGTTTTAATCAGGAAAGGATGCTGTATCATGTCAAATGCTTTTTCTGCATCTATCAAGAGGATCATATGATTTTTGGCTTTTTTCTTGGTGATAAAGTCTATGACACTGATTGATTTGTGAATGTTGATCCACCCTTGCATCCCAGGGATGAATCCCACTTGGTCATGATGGATAATCGTTTCAATGTACTGTTGGATCCTATTAGCTAGGATCTTGTGGAGAATTTTGGCATCATATTCATTAGGGAAATCGGTCTGTATTTCTCCTTTTTGATGGGGTCTTTGTCTGGTTTGGGGATCAAGGTAATATTGGCCTCATAGAATGAGTTTGGTAGCTTTCCTTCTGTTTCTATTTTTTGAAATAGCTTTAGGAGAATAGGTATTATTTCTTCTTTGAATGTTTGGTAGAATTCCCCGGGGAATCCATCAGGCCCTGGACTCTTGTTTTTGGGGAGGTTTTTGATCACTGCTTCAATCTCTTCATAATTAATCGGTCTGTTTAAAAAATCAATTTCTTCCTGCTTCAGTCTTGGTAGTTTAAAGGTCTCCAGGAAGGCATCCATTTCTTCCAGGTAGTTTAATTTATTGGCATAAAGCTGTGATAAAAGTTTCTAAAGAACCTTCCTATTTCAATGGTGTTGGTTGTTACCTCTCCCTTTTCATTCACAATTTTATTATTTTGGTTCCTTTCTCTATTCTTTTGAATAAGTCTTGCCAGTGGCTTATCAATCTTATTGATTCTCTCAAAGAACCAGCTTCTAGTTCTGTTGATCTGCTCTACTGTGCCCCTGCTTTCTAATTCATTGATCTCTCCTCTAATCTTGATCAATTGCTTTCTCACGCATGGATTAGGCCTTTTCCTCTGTTGCTGTCCCAGCTTTTTGAGATGAGAATATAAAAACTGCATTTTAGATTTTTCTATTCTTTGGAGTGAGGCTAGGATGGCTATGTATTTCCCCCTTAGGACTGCCTTTGCAGTATCCCATAGGTTTTGGACCGTTGTGTTTTCATTCTCATTGGTCTCCCTAAATTGTTTAAATTGATTTTTCATTTCCTGGTTTATCAAATCATTCTTGAGCAGGATGGTTCTTAGTTTCCAAGTGTTTGAGTTTCTTCCAAATTTTTCCTTGTGGTTGAGTTCCAATTTCAAAGCGTTTTGGTCTGAGAATATGCAGGGAATAATTTCAGTCTTTTGGTATCGGTCGAGACCTGTTTTGTGACCCAGAACATGGTCTATTCTTGAGAATGTTCCATGGGCATTAGAATAGAATGACTATTTTTGGTTCTGGGGTGTAGTGTTCTATATATATCTATGAGGTCCAACTTGTCAAGTATGGCATTCAAAGCTCTTGTTTCTTTGTCGATTTTCTGCTTAGGTGTTCTGTCTATTTCTGATAGTGGGGTGTTGAGGTCCCCTACTTTTAACATATTTTTATCTATATGTTTCTTTATTGTGGTTAAGAGTTGGCTTGTGTATCTTGCTGCTCCCCTGTTGGGGGCATATATATTTACAATTGTCATATCCACTTGTTGGATACATCCTTTAAGAATAATATAGTGTCCTTCTGTATCTCTAACTACAGTGTTTAGTTTAAAGTCCAATATGTCTGATATGAGAATTGCTACCCTAGCTTTCTTTTGAGGTCCGTTGGCATGAAAAATGGTTTTCCATCCCTTTACTTTCAGTCTGGATGTATCTTTAGATTCAGGATGAGTCTCTTGTAGACAGCAAATGGATGGGTTATGTCTTTTCATCCAATCTGCCACCCTGTGGCGTTACATAGGAGCATTCAGGCCATTCACATTGAGAGTGATTATTGAAAGATATGATTTTAATGATGTCATGTTGCCTGTAAAGTCTTTGTTTCTATAGATTGTAAATTTCTGATCTGTATCAGTCTTGGGGCCTTTTTACTTTTATAGAACTCTCCCTTAATATCTGCTGTAGGGCTGGTTTTGTGGTTATAAAATTGGTCAGTGTCTGGCGATTCTGGAAGGTCTTTATTTCTCCATCAATTCTGAATGACAGCCTTGCTGGATAAAGGATCCTTGGCTGCATGTTTTTCTCTGAAAGAGCTTTAAAAATGCCCTGCCAACCCTTTCTCATTCCAGGTGTGTGTAGACAGGTCTGATGTAAATCTGATATTTTTGCCTTTGTACATGAGAAATTTTTTCACCCTGGCCGCTCTCAATACTGTTTCCTTGGATCTAATATTTGCGAATGGCACTATGATGTGACATGGCATAGATTTTTCGTGGTTGAATTTAGGAGGAGCCCTCTCTGCCTCTTGGACACGAATGCTTGTTTCTTTTGCTAGATTAGGGAAGTTTTCAGCTACAATTTGTTCAAATATCTCTTCTAGACTACTTTCTTTCTCCACCCCCTCGTGGATGCCGATGATTCTGACATTGGAACGTTTCATTGAGTCAGTAATCGCCCGTAACCTACATTCTTGAGTTTGGAATTTTTTGAGCCAAGTTTCTGTTTTCGCTTTCTCTTCTACCATCCCATCCTCCAATTCGCTAATTCGTTCTTCTTCCTCATTTACCCTGGCTGTCAGAGCATCTAGTTTTGACTGCATTTGATTCATAGCATTTTTAATTTCTGCCAGATTTACTCTTATTTCCACCCTTAGAGTTTCTATATTCTCATTAATATTTTCATTAATATTTTTTTCAAGTCTACACATCATCTTGACCATTGTTACTCTGAACTCCATTTCTAATAATTTGGTTATATCCATATCCATCAGTTCTGTGGCAGAGGCCACAGACTCATTGTCTTTTCTTTGCTGGGGGGCATTTCTCCTTCTCGTTATTCTGATGAGGAGAGGTTGCGGAGTTGTCCAGAGCCCAGATTATTGACCTGGACCGAGGCAGTGTGCCACCTGTTTTTTTTTTTTTTAAAGATTTTATTTATTTATTCTACAGAGATAGAGACAGCCAGTGAGAGAGGGAACACAAGCAGGGGGAGTGGGAGAGGAAGAAGCAGGCTCATAGCGGAGGAGCCTGATGTGGGGCTCGATCCCATAACACCGGGATCATGCCCTGAGCCGAAGGCAGATGCTTAACCGCTGTGCCACTCAGGCGCCCCGTGCCACCTGTTTTATATGGACCTTAGGGATGTGGGCTTCTTGATTTTTCAGCCTGCCTTCTGGGGGAGGGACCTGCCGCAGTGATATTCAGGCAACCCTGTTTGGGTAGAGTCTCCTTATCCCCTGCGATGGGGCCTGGGGATGGGCACAATGTAAGCTGTTATTTCCGGGCTTTTGTTCTCTGGTGGCTTTCCCTGGTGGTTTTCTGTGGCTCTTCTGAGAGTCAGAGCAGCAGTGGCTGTGCCCTAGCCTCTGTCTCAGAACAGACATTGCAGTCCGCTCTCTGCTGTGCTCTCTTGGCCTCTTTAACTCTGTTTCTGTTGGTGCTGCTAAAAACCCTGCAGCGTCCCGGGTTGTGCGCCCCACAGCCGCTCTCCCAGCCCTCACTCCCAGAGCCTGCACGTCTCTGTCCTTGTTTCTAACACCGCCAGCCACCCTCGGTTCCTGCACGTGCTCTTGAGCTCTCTGTTTCAGTCTGGTTGCACACACGCTCCCGAGCTCCCGTTATCAGTCCGGTTCCATTGAGCACTCCAGAGCTCCAGTTTTCAGTCTGGACGCACATGCGTTCCCAGGATCACAGTCTCAGTATGCTCTCTTGTGGGTGCTGGTCCGCGATTCCGGCCCGGTCCCCAGTGCAGGTGGCTACCACTTCCCGGTGCCCGATCGCAGAGGCTCCTTCCCACTTCCATTTATCTTCTGATATCTGTGCACGGATTCACGGTTTCCCGCTTTGTACCTGAATACTCAGCACTGAAGATGTTCATTTGTAGAGATCCAGATGTATCTTCCTGAGTCTCAGGCTGATTCCATGGGTTTTCATGATGGTCTGGTACATATCCAGCATGACTCAGGGGAGCAGCTGAAAAAGGGGACCCCTACTCCTCCACCATCTTAATTCCTGCTCAACAAGCAGCTCACTGTTTTCACAGTATGTCATATACTTGAATCCTTTTGTATATGTTTCTTTTTTTTTTTAAGATTTTTATTTATTTGAGGGAGAGCATGAGCGGGTGGGAGGGGGGTGGGGCAGAGGAAGAGGGGGAAGCAGACTCCTCACTGAGTAGGGAGCCAGATGCAGGGCTCAGTCCCAGGCCCCTGGGATCATGACCTGAGCTGAAGGCAGACGCTTAACTGACTGACCCTCACAGCCACCCCTGCATGTTTCTTTACATGGAAGTCCCTTTCTTTTTATTCAGTTATCCTTCAAATCTCATCTAAGTTGTTATTCTAGGAATTTGTTCCAATAGTTCTCTTGACACGTATCTCAGTGTATTATGTCTGTTTGTACGTGAGCCTTCCTTATACTGGGAGTTCATAGACAGAGGAGAGGCGTCTTCATTTGAGTCTCTCTAGTGTCCGGCCGGGAAGATGTTAGGTGCTGAGTATATGGAGATTAACTAAATACATATGGGCCTTGTCCTTACTGAGCTTTTGGTCTACCAAGAGAGGCAGATGATTAAGCAAGTACAATCAAATATGATGGGAGAAGTGCAAGATGTTAAAAGCCCTCTGGTCAAAATGACATTTAAGATGAAAACTAATGGATTAATAGAAATTAGCCAATTGGTGAAGAAAGTAAATAGAATTTTGTCATAGAAGAAATAGCCAATATAAAGGCCCACAGAGAAAGGCATGTCATAACTGAGAAACAGAAATAACGTCCCATGGCTTAGGGTTCATATGGAAAGAGATAACACTACAAAATGTGCAGAAATCTCGGTCATTAAGGGCCTTTCAAGTAGGACGACCATAGAATTTATCTTCAGAACTGCAAAACTTTTCAGAGTGAAATGAGCTTTTAATAAGGTATGCTGGGACAATAGACATAAACAGACCATACTAGATAAACTAGAAGTCATGGTGAGTTTGAACTTAGGTATTAAAGAGCATATAGGGATTCACCAAAGGACTTTTAAATAAACCAGATTTACATTTTAAAAATCATTATAGCTCTGGTGTGGAGAATAAATTGGTAGGGAGCTATTGTAATAATTAGGCCAAAGGACATGATGACTTCAAACAGAAATGGGAGTATATTTGAGAGAGATTTAGGACATGAAGATTGATTAATCTGATTGATTAATCAGAGATAGGAGTTAAGAATGATACCTGGTTTCTCTCTTATTTCAAAGAAAGGCATTATAATTCTCTGATATGAAGGGGCAGGATTAGGAATGTCAGATTTAGACATGTTGAGTTGGAGAGAACTTTGAAATACTAAAATGGAGATATTTAGGAGACAGTCTAAAAGAGGGAAAGAATTAGGGGAGGATATTTGCATATTACAATCTTTTATATTATTATTTTCTCATTCTTTATATATTTCTGATTGTTTCTAGGTTTTATGTCAGGGAGCAAATACTTCATGTTTTCCAAAGACTTTATAAGGAATGATGTATATAAAATGTTTTATTTGGTTTTTCTCTTTCATGAGTAGGAAGTAATCCTGAACCAATGAGCAGTCGTAGAGCTAATAAAAGTAATTTATTAAATGAAAAAAAATGGTGGGATTATGGGTGTTTATTATATTTTATTGAGTACTTTTATATATTTCTAGTTTTTTAAAAATGGAATCATGTTTGGCCGTGTGTTTTTGAGTGGCTCCTATAGATGTAGTTTTCATTTGTTGAGCCAATGCTATTGGGTTTTTTGTTTTGTTTTGTTTTAGATTTTATTTGTTTATTTGTCAGTGAGAGAGAGAAAGGATAAGCAGGCTGGCAGAGGGAGAAGCAAGCTCCCTGCTGAGCAAGGAGCCCAATGCGGGACTCGATCCCGGGATCCTGGGAACATGACCCGAGCCAAAGGCAGATGCTTAACTGACTGAACCACCCAGGTGTCCCTATGCTATTGGCTTTAAAAACATTTTATCTCATATAATCCTCATAGTAACTTCATGGATAGGTGATAATTCCCATTTTACAGATATGGTTAGACTCAAAGAAATTACATAACGTTGCCATAGTTGACATAGTTAAGTGGCAGAACAATATTTGAAGCCAGGTTGGTTAAACTCTGATCTCCATACCCTTGACCTTTAGACCATATGTTGTTAGAGACTACAAAAAAGATTCAAACTGCTCTCAAACTATCTTCCTTTTACATTGGCAGTAAAATATATATATATATATATACATATGCTTCAGAATAGAAGTTAAACGTCAGCTTATATTGGTGTGATACTTTAAAATTGTTTTGAATGCTCGATATATGTCATCAGGTTCTTTCTGAGTAATAGTTTGACTGGCAGCACTCCCTAACAATTGTGGCATATATGTGTGATTAAAGAACTAAATGAGGAATCTACTTGGGTATGCCGAGTTCTGAGTTCCAGTGTAGCACTCTGTCCTTGGAGGACTTGAGCTGATATTCACCAGCTACTAAAGCTGGTAGTATTTAATGTTTAGAGAACTAGATAGTTGTGTCGAATCTGTTATAACGTTCAAGCTCTGTTTGCTTTATAATAGAAACCTTCCTATACTGGATCCTGGAATGATGAAGTCAGAGGTCTGTGCTTCCTTATCAGCAGGTAAAATTTGACATTTTCAAAATATGCAATATTGAAGTATCTTTTTATATCTCTACTTGGGCCTAGTCAAATTAATTCTTTAAATAGAAAGCTCTTCATTTTAGAGTCTGTTAACTGCATGTTTTACAGTTTGTCAGTTTTCCTCAGTTTTAGTTGCTTGTTTGGCTGATAAGATTTTGAGAAATTTTCCATTTGATTAGTTAGTAAATAACTTTGTTAGGCTTTATCTACAAAGGATAGATCATTGACCTTAGAAATTTTTGTGGCCTTATTTTGAAATGGAAATATATGTTTAAGATTTATCACATTTTAAATCTGAATTCTTATTAGAATTTTTTATAATTAACAGTTAATCATAAATTTAAATAACTGGATCCTTTACTTCACAGGAAATATTTTGAAAGTTAATTGTATTTTGATTTTTAAGTTTTAAAAATATATTGACTGTAGCTGGACATAAGAAGCATTCTTACATTTATTTTAATATATCTCAATTTTGTCTTAGTACCAGTTCTTTTTATATCATATAATGGAGTTATTTTGAACGAGAGGGAGGAGTAAACGTATAGTTTGCTGAAAACTACTTCATGTTTGTCACATTGGACTTTAAAAGAGTCTCTGAATTCTAACTCATTTTTAGAACAATCTTTGAATGATTTAGTTATTTTGTTATACAAAGTTTTTACAGTTGAGTATTATTTTTTTTCAGCAAATGAGATAAAACATGATCCCAAAGGTGAAAACATTTCCTTAGGGGAAGTTACTAATGAGATCTGTGAAAGTGAAAAGCTGGGAGACTTCAGTGAACACATAAAAAGTTCAGACTTGGATGAAGAGGTACGAGGGAATCTTGTATTTTGTTATTTCCTGGTCTAAATCGTGGTAATGCAGAAATTCATCTTGACAGTGCTGTCAGCAGTTCAGACTTGGATGAAAAGGTACTGTGGAGAATCTTTTTTTTTTCTTTAAATTCAGTTAGCCAGCATGTAGTACATCATTAGTTTCAGATGTGTTCAATAATTCATTAGTTTTGTATAACACCCAGTGCTCATCACATCACGTGCCCTCCTTAATGCCCATCACCAATTACCCCATTCCACGATTACCTCCCCTCCAGCAACCCTCAATTTGTTTCCTATAGTTAAGGGTCTCTCATGGTTTTTCTCTCTCTCTGATGACTTCCCATTGTTTTCCCTCCCTTCCCCTATAGTCCTCTGCAGTGTTTCTTATATTCCACCTATGAACAAAACCATATGATACTTGTCTTTCTCTGATTGACTTATTTCACTTAACGTAATACCCTCCAGTTCCATCCTTGTTGGTAGGAATGGTACGTGTTCATCCTTTCTGATGGCTCAGTAATAGTATATTGTGTGTGTGTATATGTATATACGCATACACATCTTCTTTATCCATTCATCTGTCAATGGACATCTGGGCTCTTTTCCACAGTTTGGTTATTGTGGACATTGCTGCTATAAACATTGGGGTGCGAGTGCCCCTTCAGATCACTACATTTGTATCTTTGGGGTAAATACCTAGTAGTGCAATTGCTGGCTCGTAGGGTCGCTCTGTTTTTAACTTCTTGAGGTTCTTGAGGAACCTCCATACTGTTTTCCAGAGTGGCTATACCAGCTTGCATTCCCACCAACAATGTAAGAGGGTTCCTCTTTCTCCACATCCTCATAATAGCTGTTGTTTTCTGAGTTGTTAATTTTAGCCATTCTGACTGGTGCGAGGTGTTTTGATTTGTATTTCCCTGATGCCAAGTGATGTGGAGCATTTGTTCATGTGTCTGTTGGCCATTTGTATGTCTTCTTTGGAGAAGTGTCTGTTCATGTCTTCTGCCCATTCCTTTTTTTTTTAATTAATTTATTTTTTTAAAGTTCCATTTGTATGTCTTCTTTGGAGAAGTGTCTGTTCATGTCTTCTGCCCATTCCTTTTTTTTTAATTAATTTATTTTTTTAAAGTTTATTTTTTACTTGCGTAAAACGCCCAGTGCACCATGCAATACGTGCCCTCCTTAATACCCATCACCAGCCTATCCCATTCCCCCTCCAAGCCCTCAATTTGTTTCCCAGAGTCCATAGTCTCTCATGGTTCATTCCCCTTTCTGTTTACCCCCCCCTTTCTTCTTCCCTTTCTTCTCCTACTGATCTTCCTAGTTCTTGTTTATAGATGAGAGAAATCATATGATAATTGTCTTTCTCTGCTTGACTTATTTCACTTAGTATTATCTCCTCCAGTCCTGTCCATGTTGCAGCAAATGTTGAGAAATCGTTCTTTTTGGTAGCTGAGTAATATTCCATTGTATATATGGACCACATCTCCTTAATCCAGTCGTCTGTTGAAGGGCATCTCGGCTCCTTCCACGATTTAGCTATTGTGGACAATGCTGCTATGAACATTGGGGTGCCTATGGCCCTTCTCGTCTCTACGTCTGTATCTTTGGGGTAAATACCCAGTAGTGCAATGCCTGGATCATAGGGTAGCTCAATTTGTAACTTTTTAAGGGACCTCCACACTGTTTTCCAGAGTGGCTGTACCNTTCCAGAGTGGCTGTACCAACTTGCATTCCCACCAACAATGTAGGAGGGATCCCCTTTCTCCACATCCTCTCCTTTCCTGCCTTTTCAATTTTTGCCATTCTAACTTGAGTAAGGTGGTATCTCAGTGTGGTTTTGATTTGAATTTCCCTGATGGCTTATGATTTTGAACATTTTTTCATGTGTCTGTTAGCTATTTGTATGTCTTCGTTGGAAAAGTGTCTGTTCATATCTTCTGCCCATTTTTTGATTTGTGTATTTGTTTCTTGAACATTGAGTTTGAGAAGTTCTTTGTAGATCTTGAATACCAGTCTTTTATCTGTAGTGTCATTTGCAAATATCTTCTCCCATTCCGTGGGCTGCCTCTTAGTTTTTTTGACTGTTTCCTTGGCTGTGCAGAAGTTTTTATCTTGATGAAATCCCACAAGTTCATTTTATCTTTTGTTTCTCTTGCCTTTGGAGATGTGTCACGAAAAAGGTTGCTGTGGCTGATGTCAAAGAGGTTGCTGCCTATGTTCTCCTCTAGGATTTTGATGGATTCCTGTCTCACATCAAGGTCTTTCATCCATTTGGAGTTTATCTTTGTGTCTGGTGCGAGGGAGTGGTCAAGTTTCATTCTTTTGCGTGTAGCTGTCCAATTTTCCCAGCACCGTTTATTGAAGAGACTGTCTTTTTTCCACTGGATGTTTTTTCCAGCTTTGTCAAAGATTAGTTGCCCAAAGAGCCGAGGGTCCATTTCTGGGTTCTCTATTCTGTTCCATTGGTCTATGTGTCTGTTTTTGTGCCAGTACCATGCTGTCTTTGTGATCACAGCTTTGTAGTACAGCTTGAAATCCGGGAACGTGATGCCCCCCAGCTTTGTTTTTCCTTTTCAACAATTCCTTGGCAGTCCGGGGCCTTTTCTGGTTCCACACAAATTTAAGGGCTTTGTTCCAGTTCTTTGAAAAATGTCATTGGTATTTTGATTGGGATGGCATTGAAAGTATAGATTGCTCTGGGTAGCATACACATTTTAACTATGTTAATTCTTCCAATCCTCAAGCATGGAATATTTTTCCATCTTTTTGTGTCTTCTTCAATATCTTTCAAGAGTGATTTGTGGTTTCTAGAATATAGATCCTTTATGTCTCTGGTTAAGTTAATTCCGAGATAATGTATGATTGCCCATTTCTTGATTGGATTTTTTTTTGGGTGTTTAGTTTGATAAGTTCTTTAGAGATCTTGGATACTAGCCCTTTATCTGGTAAGTCATTTGTAAATATCTTCTCCCATTTTGTAGTTTACCTTCTAGGTTTGTTGTTGTTTCCTTTGCTGTGCAGAAGCTTTTGATCTTGATGAAGTCCCAGTTGTTTATGTTTGCTTTTGTTCCCCTTGCCTTTGGAGATGTGACTAGACAGATGTTGTTGTGGTGGACACAAAGATGTTGCTGCCTGTGTTCTATTCTAAAATTTGATGGATTTCTGTCTCACATTGAGGTCTTTCATCCATTTTGAGTTTATCTTTGTTTATGCTGTAAGAGAGTGGTCCAGTTTCATTCTTCTGCTCATGATTGTCCGATTTTCCCAGCACCATTTATTGAAGACATTATCCTTTCTCCTTTGGGTATTCTCTCCGTCTTTGTCAAAGGTTAGTTGACCACAGAGTTGAGGGTCCATTTCTGCGTTCTCTATTCTGTTCCTTTAATCTGTGTGTCTGTTTTTGTGTCAGTACCATACTATCTTGATAATTAAGCTTTGTAATAGAGCTTGAAGTCAGGAATTGTGATGCCACCTTGGTTTTCTTTTTCAACATCCCCCTGGCTATTCAGGGTCTTTTCTTGTTCCATACAAATTTTAAGATTATTTGTTCCAACTCTGTGAAAAATGTTGATGGTATTTTGATAGGGATTGCATTGAATGTGTAGATTGCTGTGAGTAGCGTAGACATTTTCCCAATGTTTATTCTTCCAGTCGATTAGAATGGTTTTTCCATTTGTTTGTGTCTTCCTCAATTTCTTTCATAAGTGTTCTGTAGTTTCTAGAGTACAGACCCTTTACCTCTTTGGTTAAGTTTATTCCTAGGTATCTAATGGTTTTTGGTGCAGTTGTAAATGGGATCTATTCCTTAATTTCTCTTTCTTCTGTCTCATTGTTAGTGTATAGAAATGCAACTGATTTCTGTGCATTGACTTTATATCCTGCCATGTTTCTGAATTGTTGTATGAGTTCTAGCACTTTTGGGGTAGAGTCTTTGGGTTTTCCACATAAAGTATCATGTCATCTGCGAACAGTGAGAGCTTGACTTCTTCTCTGCCAATTTGAATGCCTTTTATTTTTTGTTGTTGTTGTTGTCTGATTGTTGAGGCTAGGACTTCTAGTACTATGTTGAACAATAGTGGTAAGAGTGGGTTCCTGATCTTAAGGGAAAAGCTCTCAGTTTTTCCCCATTGAGAATGATATTGACTGTGGAGGCTTTTTGTAAATATCTTTTATGATATTAAGGTATGTTCCCTCTATCCCTACACTATGGAGAGTTTTAATCAAGAAAAGATGCTGTGTTTTGTCAGATGCTTTTTCTGCATCAGTTGAGAGGATCATATGTTCTTGTCCTTTCTTTTATTAATGTGATATATCACATTGATTGATTTGTGAGTGTTGAACCATCCTTGCGGCCCTGGAATAAGTCTCACTTGGTCATGGTGAATGATCCTTTTAATGTACTTTTGGATCCTATTGGCTGGTGTCTTGGTGAGAATTTTGGCGTCCATGTTCATCAGGGATATTGGTCTGTAATTCTCTTTGGTGGGATCTTTCTCTGGTTTTGGGATCAAGGTAATGCTGGCCTTATAGGACGAGTTTGGAAGTTTTCCTTCCATTTCTATATTTTGAAACTGGAGATTCTTTTGCATTTTCTTATTTTTTGGTCTGAATAGTTGTAGTACGGATTCATCATAGCATCGTGGTCAGGTGATAAGTATAACCTATTTAGTAAAAGAATCGCATCATTCTGCCATTCTGTTCATAGGATATATTATTTGATGCCTTGTATAAGCACACTATTAACAGGTTTACTTTGTCTGGGAAAGTGGATGTTTGATTATGTGGTTAGCCTTTTTTTTTTTTTTGAGGTTTTTTTAGTATCCTGAAGTTCATCTCAAACCTACATAAATCTAAATTGTTACGTATTTTCCTGCCTCATTAAACACAGAGTACTGAATATCATTTGGTCTTTTAAATTTACGAATATCAAAGTACCCAAGGGCTATGAATGCATGCATCAGTTGTTTAACCACAGATATAGAAGGCACAGGAACTGGAGCTAAACCTAACTTGATGGTGGAGCATGCCACTGGCATATGATACAGGGAAAAATTTAGATATCAAGTTTATTCTTGTTTTCTGCCAGAAAATGTGTATGATTGTCTTAACCTTTTGCATAACTTAATTGACTCTTAGGCAACTATTTCATATTTTTTTCTTTCTCATTATTCCTTCTTATTCATCTTCACAGCTGACAGTCTAGTTTTCTACATCACCAAAAAAAATCTGAAATAACTGGAAAAAAATTTCCTAATTACATTAGCCCACTTAACCTTCGTCTGCTCCCCAAACTCCAGTTTCTCCTCAATTATAGTAGGTGATCTAGCCAAGGTTATTCCTTCCACCTGTGTGCTAAAGTACATCTCTTCTCTCTCTTAAAATACTACTCCAGTAATTCTTCTTTTATTATTGGATTATTCTCATCAATATATAAATATGCTGCTCTCCCACCTTAAAACAAAACAAAACCAAAAAAAAAAATGATTCCATAGTCCCACTTTTCTTTTCAGCCATCATTCTATTTCTCAAAGGCTTATCTTTACCCACCATCTCTGGTTTCTCTCCTCTGTTTCTCTTGAACCCATTCCAAAGATATTTGCCTTTACTGCAACCAAAACTATCCTTAAACTCTCCAGTGACCTCCTTATTGCTGGATCTAATGGACATTATCTCAGTCTTAATCTTACTTACTTAACCTATCATCGTTATTTGTCACAGTTGATCACACTTTCCTTGAAATCCTGACTTGCAGGGTAAACATATATGCCTGGTTTGTTTTCTGCCTTTCTGCCTGCAACTTCCCAGTTGATTTTGCTGGTCTCTCCTGATATCCCTGACCTCTACATATTGTAGTGACCCAGAGCCTAGACCATGATGTGCTCTTTCTCATTTAGGTTTGCTTGTTACGTGGTCCCATCCAGCCTCATTACATTAAATGCTGTCTATGTTCTAAGACTCTCAAATTTATAACTGCAGCCTGAACTACTTCTCTGAACTGCAGACCTTTATGTCTGGTTGTGTACTGGATTTGTCTGTTTAGATGTCCAGTTAGACATCTCAAACTTAACATGTTCAAACTGAATTCCTGAAACATTATATACAGCCTACCAGAGACTCATTTCAGATGTAGGGACACATATAGACTGAAAGCAAAGGGATGGAAAAAGATGTTCCATGCAAATGGAAACAAATAGCTGGTGTAGCTATACATCTATCAAATGAAATAGACTTTAAAACAGAGATGTAATTAAAGACAAAGAGAGGCAATACATAATGCTAAAGTAGTCAGCCCAGCATGAAAATAAACATTTATAAATATATATTTACCTAAAATAGGAGCACCAGAATGTATAAAGTAGATATTAACAGACCTAAAAGGATAAATAGACATTAATACAATAATAGTAGAGGACTTTAACATCTCACTTACATCAGTCATCAAGAGTGAAAATCAATAAGGAAACATAGGCCTTAAGTGGCATATTTAAGACCAGGTGGACTTAATAGATATATATGGAACATTCCATCTAAAAGCAGCAGAATAGGGGCACCTGGGTGGCTCAGTCATTAAGCGTCTGCCTTCGGCTCAGGACGTGATCCCAGAGTCCTAGGATCAAGCCCCGCATCGGGCTCCTCCACTGGGAGCCTCCTTCTTCCTCTCCCACTCCCCCTGCTTGTGTTCCCTCTCTTGCTGGCTGTCTCTCTCTCTCTCTATCAAATAAATAAATAAAATCTTTTTAAAAAATAAAAAAATAAAAGCAGCAGAATATACATTCTCCTCAAGTGCACACAGAACATTCTCTAGGATAGATAATGTGTTAGGCTACAAAGCAAGTCTCAATAAATGCAAGAAATTTAAATCATATCAAGCATCCCTTCCTACTACAGTTGTATAAAACCAGAATTCAATTACAAGAAGAAAATTGGAAAAATCACAAATAATGTGGAGATTTAACAACATGCTACTAAACAATCAGTGGGTCATAGAAGAAATCAAGAGAGAACTCAAACAGTAACTAGACACAATGAAAACAGAAATAGGGCATTCAGAAATCTATGGGATGCAGCAAAAGCAGTTTTAAGAGGGAATTTCATAGGATACAGAGGCCTACCTCCAGAAACAAGAGAAATCTCAAACAATTTAACTGTATACCTAAAGGGACTAGAGAAGGAATAAACAAAGCCAAAAGTTAATAGAAGGAAGGAAGGAAATAATAAAGATCAGAATGGAAATAAATAGAGAATAAAAAAACAATAGGAGAGATCAGTGAAACCTAAGAGCTGGTTCTTTGAAAAGAGAGAATTGACAGACTTTTGGCTGGACTAACCCCCCCCCCAAAAAAATAGGGCTTAAATAAATAAAATCAGAAATGAAAGAGGAGGAGTTATCACTACCACAGAAATACTATGAACAATTAATTATAGGCCAACAAATTGGCATACTTGAAGAAATAGATAAATTCCTAGAAACTTATCATCTTCCAGCTGTGAATTATGAAGAAATGTAAATTCTGATTACAGTAATTACTAGTAAGGAGATTGAATCAGCAATCAAAAACCTCCCAACAAATAAAAGCAGGACCAGACAGCTTCACCAGTGAATTCTATCAAACATTCAAAGAAAATTTAATACCTGCTCTTCTCAATTTTTTTTCCAAAAACTGAAGAGGAGGGAACGTTTCCAAACTCATTTTACAAGGTCAGCATTACCCTGATACCAAAACCAGACATGGATGCCACAGAAAAAGAAAACTATAGGCCAAAATCCGTAATAATCACAGATGCAAAAACCTTCAACAAAACATCAGCAAACTGAATTCAATAATACATTTAAAGGATCATACAGCATGATCTAGTGGGATATATTCCACAAATGCAAGGATGTTTCAACATCCACATATCAATCAGTGTGATATGCCACATTAACAAAATGAAAGATAAAAACATATGATCACCTCAATAGATGCAGAAAAGCATTTGACAAAATTCAGCATCCATCCATTTATGATAAGAATTCTCAACAAAGTTTAGAGAAAACGTACCTTCCCATAATCAAGACCATATATGACCACCCACAGCTAATGTCAAATGCAACAGTGAAAGGTCAAAAGCTTTCCTCTGAGATCAGGAACAAGACAGGGAATCCTGTCCCTTCTTTTAGTTAACATAGTATTGGGAAGTCCTAACAAGGACAGTTATGCAAGAAAAAAAAACAAAAGATATCCAGATTGGCAAGGAAGAAGTAAAGCTGTCACTATTTGCCAATATCATGATATTATTTATAGAAAACCCTCAAGACTCCACCAAAAAAACCTGTTAGAACTAATGAATGGGATTCAGTAAAGTGTCAGGATATAAAATTAATATATAAAAATCTATTGTGTTTTTATATAGTAATAACTCTCAGAAAGAGAAATCAAAAAAATCCTATTTATAATCACATCAAAAAGAGTAAAATGCCTAGGAATAAATATAACCAAGGAGGTGAAAGACCTGTACACTGTAAGACACTGATGAAAGAATTTGAAGACACAAACAAATGGAAATATGTTTCATGCCCGTGAACTGGAAGAATTGTTAAAATGACCGTTCTACCCAAAGCAATGTACAGATTCAGTGCAACCCCTATCAAAATTCCAATGGCATTTTTCACAGAACTAGAGTAAATAATTCTAAAATATATATAGAACCACCAAGGACCTTGAATAACCAAAGCAGTTGGTTATTCAAAGAACAAGGCCTGAAGTATCACACTTCCTTACGCTAAGTAAGTCAGACAGAGGAAAACAAATACTGCATGATCTCACTTTTAAGTAAACTCAAAACAAAAGCTATGGTAATCAAAACAGTATGGTTCTAGCATAAAAACAGACACATGGATCAATGGAACAGAATAGAGAGCTCGGAAGTAAACCCTCACATGTATAGTCAATCAATTTATGATAAAGGAGACAAGAACATAGCAATGGGGAAAGGACAGTCTCTTAAATGATCTGGACAGCTAAATGCAAAAGAGTGAAAATGGATTACTGTTTTATACCATATACAAAAATTAATTCAAAATGGATTAATGAATGTAAGACCTGAAACCCTAAAGCCTAGAAGAAAACATAGGCAGTAATCTCCTTGACATTAAGTCTTAGCAGAGTTTTTTTGGGTTTTTTTTTGTTTTTTGTTTTTTGGGGTTTTTTTTTTTTTGGTTTTTGTTTTTGTTTTTTGTTTTTTTTTGCATCTGACTCCAAAGGCAAGGGAAACAAAGCAAAACTAAAATGGGACCAGGTTAAAAAAAAAACTTCTACACAGAGAAGGACACTATCAACAAAATGCAAAGGCAACTTAATGGGAGAAGACATTTGCACGTCATATATCTGATAAGGGGTTAATGTCCAAAACAAAGAATTCTTACAACTCAATAACGAAGAAAACCACAATCTGATTAAAAAATGGGTGTACTGTATGGTGATTAACACAATATAATAAAATAAAATAAAAAAAAAATGGGTGGAGGGGTCCCACCACTTGCCTCTTGCATCTGAAGGCAGGCATAATTACTCCATTCTGCTGGGATCCCAGCATTCTCATTAACACGGAGCTGCAGGCAACCACTATCATGCAGATATTATTGTGTGAAATTACCTCAAGTTGCCATCCCTACTCTGAAGCGTCAAAAAAATAAAATTTGTGGGGTTTCAGTCAAGAAAAGAAGCTCAATGTGGTCAAGAAAAGAAGCTCAGTGAGAGAAATCTTGATGTACCCTGAGAGTACTTAGGCTTTTTACTAAAGTAGCTAAGCCTTGGTTTCTTCGTCTGTAAAATGGGGATAACAGTACTCACTTCCGAGGGCTGTTGGAGGTATTAAAACTATAATCCCTAAGAAAAAAAAATGGGCAGAGGCCTAAATTGTGTTTTCCCAAAGAAGATGTACAGTTGGCTAGCAGATATATGAAAAGATGCTCAAAGTCACTCATCATCAAGGAAATGTAAATCAAAACCACAGTGAGATACCACCTTACACCTGTCTGAATGGCTGTTATCCGAAAGATAAATAACAAATGTTGGTAAGGATGTGGAGAAAAAAGAACTTTTGTGTACTGTTGGTGGGAGTGTAAATTGGTACAACTACCATGGAAAAAAACTATGGCAGTTCCTCAAAATACTAAAAATAGAACTACCATACAGTCTAGCAATTCCACTACTGGCTATCCAAAGAAAACGGAAATATTAATTCAAAAAGATACACGCACCCTGTGTTCACTGCAATATTATTTACCAGTATTATACTAAGTAAGTCAGACAGAGAAGAACAAATACTGCATGATCTCACTTTTAAGTGAAATCAAAACAAAACCTGGACTCAAAGATACAGAGATCAGATTGGTGGTTGCCAGAGAGGAGGGGGGTTGTGATGGGGCAAAATAGGTGAAGGGTGGCACAGCGGTTAAGCGTCTGCCTTCGGCTCAGGGCGTGATCCCAGCGTTATGGGATCGAGCCCCACGTCAGGCTCCTCCGCTGCGAGCCTGCTTCTTCCTCTCCCACTCCCCCTGCTTGCGTTCCCTCTCTCGCTGGCTGTCTCTATCTCTGTCAAATAAATAAATAAAATCTTTAAAAAAAAATACAAACTTCCAGTTCTAAGATAAATAAACATATGGCATAAGGAATATAGTTAATAATACTGTATTCACTTTGTGACAGATGGTAATTAGACCTATTGCGATCATTTTGTAATGTATATGAATGTCAAAGCACAGATGTATACCTGAAACTAGGGTAATACTTGTATGTCAGTTAGACCTCATTAAAAAATTAAATAATTTGTAAAATTTTTTTAAAAAACTGAACTCCTGTTATATATCCCCTCTTCTACCAAAAACCAGTTTTTGCGATAATCTTTTTGTCTGTTAATGGCAACACCATCCTTCCTTAATTACTCAGACTCAAAACTTTGGGTTTCCTGGGGCACCTGGGTGGCACAGCGGTTAAGCGTCTGCCTTCGGCTCAGGGCATGATCCTGGAGTTATGGGATCGAGCCCCACATCAGGCTCCTCCGCTATGAGCCTGCTTCTTCCTCTCCCACTCCTCCTGCTTGTGTTCCCTTTCTCTCTGGCTCTCTCTGTGTGTCAAATAAATAAATAAAATCTTTAAAAAAAAAAAAACTTTGGATTTCCTTACTTTTTCTCTCGGTCCATATCCAGACTGTAAGGAAAGCTTGCAGGTTTTACCTCAGATAATGTCTAGAAACTGTCCACTTTTCATCACCCCACCACCACCACCGCACAGGCCCAAGCTAATGTGATCGCTTGCCTGAATTATTATAGTCACTTTCTAACATCTGCTTCTAATTTTGCCGTCTTGTAGTTTATTCTCAATACAGCATAAGTTAGATCATGTCGTTCTTCTGCTTCCAACTCTCTGTTGGTTTCTAATGAAATTCAGATTCAAATCCAGAGCTCTTACTACCACCTGCAGTGTCCTGTATCTGTTCCCTATACCCCTTGTTTTCTCTCTGATTTCTTGTAGTCCTGTCCATATCCATTTCAGTCTGACCATACCAGCCTCCTTGCTGTTCTTGGAACATACCAGGCTTTCTCCCACTTCAGGGCCTTTACCCTTGCCATTTTATCTGCCTGTAATGTTCTCCTGAACATTAGGAGTATAGCTGGTTCTTTTACTTCCTTCACATCTTTTCTCAGATTTCGTGTTCCCAGGGATAACTTACTGGCCATCCAGCCTAAAACTTCAGTGTTCTTCTTTCTCCTAGCGTTTCATATTCCCTTTTCTTACATTCATTATGACTTAACATTGTGCATATTTATTTATGTTTCTCTTCTCCTGCTAGAGTGAAACTCCATGAAAGAACGATTTTTGTCCATTTTCCTTACTACTTCATCTCTAGCACCTAGAGCAGTAGCTGATACAGAGTAATAACACAAATAATTGTTGAATGCATACTCAATGTCAACTCCATTTGAAATTAGTCTTTAAGTGCTAGAAGTGTCCTGTAACATGAATAATCTCACAGAGTACTTGCTTAGTGGTTAGTTGATGATAACAGCCAGTATGTACCAAGCCTTTGTTATATGCCAGCCAGCCACTATAAAACACTTAGCAATGGTTATCACATTTTATCCGCATAATATAGTGAGGTGCTATTCAGGAGTCTCCAAGACCACCCTCAGATTTAGTGCTTTGCTAGAATTTACAGAGAGGTCAGCAAAGCTGTTATACTCAAGATTGCATTTTATTACAGTGAAGGGATGCACATTAAAATCCACAAAGAGTCACATAGGGCAGAGTTCACAAGAAACCAGGCACAAGTTTCCAGTTGTCTTCTCCCATTAGAGCCATGGGACACTGCTTCTCCCAGCAATGATGCATGACAACACAGAAAGGATTGCTAGCTAAGGGAACTTACTTGAGCTCTGGTCAGTTTTTATTGGGCTCAGTCACATTGGTATGGCTGGCTGGCTGCCTGTCTCCAGACTCTCCAAAGATCAAGCTGATGTCACATGACCCAAAGACCCCCGCCATAAATCACATTGTTAATTTAGGCTTTCTAGAGTGGCCCAAAGCCCCTACCGTGAATTACATTGTTAGCATAGACTATCTGATCCCAGACCCCCAGTTAAACAAAGACACAATTATCGGACAGCATATTCCAAGGGCTTAAAGGTTAACTCCAAGGACTAGATCAAAGACCAGACCTTCAGTGTACACAGTATAGTGAACTCTGACTTGCTGAGATAGTTCTCTACTGGACATGGGGCATATAAGATAAAGAAACTGAGATTTAAGAGTCAGTACCTTGTCCACGGTCGCACAGCAGAGTTCCTTCACTTCATAGAAAGTGTCAGCAAAGTTTTCTTTAAAGGGCTAAATGGTAAATACCTGTGTGACTTTGTGGGCCATATAGTTGCAGTTGCGGCTATTCAACTCTGCCATCGTACTGAAAGAAGCCATAGACAATATATAAACAAATAGTGGTTGCTATGTTCAAGTAAATCTTTATTTACAAAAACAGGCAGCCTGCAGGCTGTAGCTTGCCAACCCTTGCTCTGAAGTATTAAAAAAAAACCAAAACTCTACTCTACTTAAAGCTGAGGAAAAGACTTAATCCATTCACTCCTGCAAGGATAGCTTGTAGGAGGTGTTTGCCAGAATTCACTGAATTTTTAGCACTGTAAATATTTTAAAGATGTAGACTATTTTTGGTATAACTTTAAAAAATAAACTACAAAATCGTTTCATTGCTTCCTAGTATAGTAAGATTTCTTGTTTTTTTTTTTTAATCTTCAACACAAATTTTACTGACAGTTAAAAAAATTAATACAGGTGTCTGGGTGGCTCAGTCGATTGAGCTTCTGACTCTTGATTTCAGCTCAGGTCATGATCCCAGGGTCATGGGATCAAGCCCCGGGTCCAGCTCCATGCTCACTGTGGAGACTGCGTGGGCCTCTGTTTCTCCCTCTCTCTCTCTGCCCTTCACCCCATCTAAATAAATAAATAAAAATCTTTAAAAAACTAATTTTTATAGTATATCATACTTCTTCTTAAAAAATTAATTAACATTAAAAATCAAGTATAATTCACATATAAGTAATATAATAGTATCAGGTATACAATGTAGTGATTCAACACTTCCAACATTACTCAATGCTCATCACCAAAACTGTACTTTCAATCCTCTCCAACCATTTCACCTATGTCCACCCCCCAGGTCTTCTCTGGCAACACCATTTTGTTCCCTGTAGTTAAGAGTCTGGTTTTTGTCATTTGTCTCTTTTTTCTTTGTTCATCTGTTTGGGTGTTCTTTTAAAGGTTTTTTTTTTAATTATAATAATATTTTCTATTATATTATGCTAGTGACCATACAGTACATCCCTGGTTTTTGATGTAAACTTCCGTGATTCATTAGTTGCGTATAACACCCAGTGCACCATGCAATACGTGCCCTCCTTACTACCCCTCACCAGTCTATCCCATTCCCCCACCCCCCTCCACTCTGAAGCCCTCAGTTTGTTTCTCAGAGTCCATAGTCTCTCATGCTTCATTCCCCCTTCTAATTACCCACCCTTTCTTTATCCCTTTCTTCTCCTACCGATCATCCTAGTTCTTATGTTCCATAGATGAGAGAAACCATATGATAATTGTCTTTCTCTGCTTGACTTATTTCACATAGCATTATATCCTCCAGTGCCATCCATGTTGCAGCAAATGTTGAGAAATTGTTCTTTTTGATAGCTGAGTAATATTCCATTGTATATATAGACCACAGCATCTTAATCCAGTCATCTATTGAAGGGCATCTCGGTTCCTTCCACATTTAGCTATTGTGGACAATGCTGCTATGAACATTGCGGTGCATATGGCCCTTCTCTTCACTACGTCTTTATCTTTGGGGTAAATACCCAGTAGTGCAATGGCTGGGTCATAGGGTAGCTCAATTTTTAACTTTTTAAGGGACCTCCACACTGTTTTCCAGAGTGGCTGTACCAACTTGCATTCCCACCAACAATGTAGGAGGGATCCCCTTTCTCCACATCCTCTCCAACAATTGTTGCTTCCTGCCTTGTCAATTTTTGCCATTCTAACTGGCATAAGGTGGTATCTCTGTGTGGTTTTGATTTGAATTTCCCTGATGGCTAATGATTTTGAACATTTTTTCATGTGTCTGTTAGCCATTTGTATGTCTTCATTGCAAAAATGTCTGTTCATATCTTCTGCCCATTTTATGATTTGTTTATTTGTTTCTTCTGTATTGAGTTTGAGAAGTTCTTTGTAGATCTTGGATACCAGTCCTTTATCTGTGGTGTCCTTTGCANCTTCTCCCTTTCCGTGGACTGCCTCTTAGTTTTTTTGACTGTTTCCTTGGATGTGCAGAAGCTTTTTATCTTGATGAAGTCCCACAAGTTCATTTTATCTTTTGTTTCTCTTGCCTTTGGAGATGTGTCATGAAAAAGGTTGCTGTGGCGGATGTCGTAGAGGTTGCTGCCTATGCTGTCCTCTAGGATTTTGATGGATTCCTGTCCACATCGAGGTCTTTCATCCATTTGGAGTTTACCTTTGTGTATGGTGTGAGAGAGTGGTCAAGGTTCATTCTTTTGCATGTAGCTGTCCAGCTTTCCCAGCACCATTTATTGAAGACTGTGTTTTTTTTTTAATTTTTAATGATTTTTTTATTATATTATGTTAATCACCGTACAGTACATCCCCGGATTCCGATGTAAAGTTTGATGCTTCATTAGTTGCGTATAACACCCAGTGCACCATGCAATACGTGCCCTCCNCTTTTGCATGTAGCTGTCCAGCTTTCCCAGCACCATTTATTGAAGACTGTGTTTTTTTTTTAATTTTTAATGATTTTTTTATTATATTATGTTAATCACCGTACAGTACATCCCCGGATTCCGATGTAAAGTTTGAAGCTTCATTAGTTGCGTATAACACCCAGTGAGCCATGCAATACGTGCCCTCCTTACTACCCATCACCAGTCTATCCCATTCCCCACCCCCTCCACTCTGAAGTCTTCAGTTTGTTTTTCATAGTCCATAGTCTCTCATGTTTCATTCCCCCTTCTGATTACCCCCCTTTTCTTTATCCCTTTCTTCCCCTNTGATCATCCTAGTTCCTATATTCCATAGATGAGAGAAATCATATGATAATTCTCTTTCTCTGCTTGACTTATTTCACTTAGCATTATCTCC
>NC_048223.1:43037096-43068275 GCF_002007445.2 Ailuropoda melanoleuca
TTTATAGAGATCTTAGGGATGTGGGCTTCTTCCTTAAAGATTTTGTTTATTTATTTGAGAGAGAGAGACAGGCAGCAAGAAAGGGAACCCAGGCAGAGGAGTGGGAGAGGAAGAAGCAGGCTTCCGGTGGAGAAGTCCGATGAGGGACTCCTTTCCGGAACGTTGTGATCACACCCTAATCCGAAGACAGGTGCTTGGTGACTGCGCCACTCAGGCGCTCCTNGCGCCACTCAGGCGCTCCGGGTTGTGGGCTTCTTGATTTTTCAGCCTGCCTTCTGGGGGAGGGGCCTGCCTGCAGGTACTCAGAAAACCCTGTTTGGGTAGAGTCTCTGTGTCCCTTGCGAGGGGGGATGGGGATGGGCACCCTGTGAGCCGGTATTTCCGGGCTTTTGTTCTCTGGCGGCTTTCCCCATTTGCTATGCCTCCTCTGAGAGTCAGAGCAGCAGCGGCTGAAATTCAGCCTCTGTCTCAGAACAGAGGGATCGCGGATCGTTCTCCACTGATGTTCTGGCCACTTTAACTCTGTTTCTGTTGGTGCTGCTCAACCCTGCAGCATCCCGGGCTGTGCGCCCCACACCCGGCGTCCCAGCCCTCACTTCCAGGGCCGGCACGTCTCTGTCCTTTGTGTTTCCAACCCCGCCCGCCGCCAGCCGCCCCGCGCGGGCTCCCGGAGCTCCCCGTCTCAGTCTGGTGTCTCACGGGTGCTGACCGCGAGTCCGCCTGCTCCCCCGTGTGGGTGGCCCTCCAGGCGCCAGCTGCCAGCCGCCCCGCGCACGCTCCCGGAGCTCCAGGTCTCAGCCTCGATCCATTGAGCACACCAGAGCTCCGGAGCTCCGTGAGATGCTTGGTGGCGCACGCTCCCGGCTCACGGACTCAGTCTGCCGTTTCCAGAGTGCGGGTCCGCGGTCCGCCCGCTCCCCGGTGCAGGTGGCCCGCCAGCCGCCCTGCGCGCGCGCTCCTGGAGCTCGCGTTCTAAGTCTGTTGTCTCGCGGGTGCAGTCCGCGAGTCTGCCTGCTCCCCCGTGCAGGTGGCCCGCCAACCGCCAGCCGTCCCGCGTGCGCTCCCGGAGCTCCCTTCTCAGCCTGCTGTCTCAAGCGTGCGGGTCCGCGGTCTGTCCACTCCCCCTTGCAGGTGGCTACCGCTTCCCGGCGCCCTGACACGGCGGCTCCCTCCCCCTTCTGTTTAGCTTCCGATATCTGTGCGCGGTTTCACGGCTCCCCGCTTCGTACCTCGATACTCAGCGCTGGAGATGTTCATTTGTAGAGATCCAGATGTATCTTCCTGCGTCTCAGGCTGATTCCGTGGATATTCCTGCTGGTCTGGTACCTATCCAGCTCAACTCAGGGGACCGGCTGAAAAAGGTGTCCCCTACTCCTCNCCCAGCACCATTTATTGAAGAGACTGTCTTCTTTCCACTGGATGTTTTTTCCTGCTTTATCAAACATTCGTTGCCCAAAGAGCCAAGGATCCATTTCTGGGTTCTATATTCTTTTCCATTGGTCTGTGTGTCTGTTTTTGTGCCAGTACCAGGCTGTCTTTGTGATTACAGCTTTGTAGTACAACTTGAAATCCGGCATTGTGATGCCCCCAGCTTTGTATTTCCTTTCCAACAATTCGGGGCCTTTTCTGATTCCACACAAATTTAAGGGCTGTTTGTTCCAGTTCTTTGAAAAATGTCATTGGTATTTTGATCGGGATAGCATTGAAAGTGTAGATTGCTCTGGGTAGTATGGACATTTTAACTATGTTAATTCTTCCAATCCATGAGCATGGAATATTTTTCCATCTTTTTATGTCTTCCTCAATATCTTTCAAAAGTGATCTATAGTTTCTAGCATATAGGTCCTTTACGTCTCTGGTTAAGTTAATTCCAAGATAGTGTATGATTTTTGGTACTATTGTAAATGGGATGGATTCCCTAATTTCTCTTTCTTCAGTCTCATTGTTCGTGTATAGAAATGCAACTGATTTCTGGGCATTGATTTTGTATCCTGCCACCTTACTGAATTGTTCTATAACTTCTAATAGTTTGGGAGTAGATTCTTTTGGGTTTTCCATATGGAGTATCATGTCATCTGCGAAGAGAAACAGTTTGACTTCTTCTTTGCTGATTTGGATACCTTTTATCCCTTTTTGTNTTGATCCCTTTTTGTCTTCTGATTGCTGTTGCAAGGACTTCTAGTACTATGTTGAATAATAGTGGCGAGAGTGGGCATCCTTGTCGTGTTCCTGATCTTAAGGGAAAGGCTTCCAGCTTTTCCCCATTGAGAATAATGCTTGCAGTAGGCTTTTCATAGATGGCTTTTATGAGATTGAGAAATGTACCCTCTATTCCTACACTCTGAAGGGTTTTAATCAGGAAAGGATGCTGTATTATGTCAAATGCTTTTTCTGCATCTATCAAGAGGATCATATGATTTTTGGCTTTTTTCTTGTTGATATAATCTATCACACTGATAGATTTGCGAATCTTGATCCACCCTTGCATTCCAGGGATGAATCCCACTTGGTCATGATGGATAATCGTTTCAATGTACTGTTGGATCCTATTAGCTAGGATCTTGTTGAGGATTTTGGCATCCATATTCATTAGAGAAATCGGTCTGTAATTCTCCTTTTTGAGGGGGTCTTTGCCTGGTTTGGGGATCAAGGTAATATTAGCCTCATAGAATGAGTTTGGTAGCTTTCCTTCTGTTTCTATTTTTTGAAATAGCTTTAGGAGAATAGGTATTATTTCTTCTTTGAATGTTTGGTAGAATTCCCCAGGAAAACCGTCTGGGCCTGGAGTTTTATTATTTGGAAGGTTGTTTATCACTGACTCAATTTCTTCATAGTTAATTGGCCTATTTAAGANGTTGGCGTTCATATTCTTCAGGGAAATGGGTTTGTAATTCTCCTTTTTGATGGGGTCTTTGCCTGGTTTGGGGATCATGGTAATATTGGCCTCATAGAATGAGTTTGGTAGCTTTCCTTCTGTTTCTATTATGTTGAATAATAATGGCAAGAGTGGGCATCCTTGTCGTGTTCCTGATCTTAAGGGAAAGGCTTCCAGCTTTTCCCCATTGAGAATGATATTTGCTGTAGGTTTTTCATAGATGGTTTTTATGAGATTGAGGAATGTACCCTCTATCTCTGCACTCTGAAGTGTTTTAATCAGGAAAGGATGCTGTATTATGTCAAATGCTTTTTCTGCATCTATCAAGAGGATCATATGATTTTTGGCTTTTTTCTTGTTGATATAATCTATCACACTGATAGATTTGCGAATCTTGATCCACCCTTGCATTCCAGGGATGAATCCCACTTGGTCATGATGGATAATCGTTTCAATGTACTGTTGGATCCTATTAGCTAGGATCTTGTGGAGAATGTTGGCGTTCATATTCTTCAGGGAAATGGGTTTGTAATTCTCCTTTTTGATGGGGTCTTTGCCTGGTTTGGGGATCATGGTAATATTGGCCTCATAGAATGAGTTTGGTAGCTTTCCTTCTGTTTCTCTTTTTTGAAATAGCTTTAGGAGAATAGGTATTATTTCTTTTTAGAATTTGGTAGTATTCCCTGGGGAATGCATCTGGCCCTGGCGTTTTGTTTTTTGGAAGGTTTTTAATCACTGTTTCAATCTCTTCATAATTAATTGGTCTGTTTAAAAAATCAGTTTCTTCCTGTTTCTGTTCTTGGTAGTTTTTAGGTTTCCAGGAAGGCCTCCATGTCTTCCAGATTGCTTAATTTATTGTCATAAAGCTGTTGATAAAAGTTTCTCATAATCCTTCCAATTTCATTGGTGTTGGTTGTAACCCCTCCCTTTTCATTCATAATTATATTAATTTCGGTTCTTTCTCTATTCTTTTGGATAAGTCTTTTTTTTAAGATTTTATTTATATGTGACAGAGAGGCAGCCAGTGAGAGAGGGAACACAGCAGGGGGAGTGGGAGAGGAAGAAGCAGGCTCCCAGCGGAGGAGCCCGACGTGGGAGTTGGTCCCGGATCCCCGGGATCACGCCCTGAGCCGAAGGCAGACGCTCAAGGACTGAGCTACCCAGGTGCCCCTCTTTTGGATAAGTCTTGACAGTGGTTTGTCTGTTTTATTTATTCTTTCAAAGAACCTGCTTGTAGTTCTGTTGATCTGCTCTACTGTGCTCCTAGTTTCTAATTCATTGATCTTTGCTCTCATCTTGATCAGCTGCTTTCTAGTGCATGGATTAGACCTGTTCTTCTGTTGCTGTTCCAGCTTTTTGAGGTGAGAATATAAAAACTACATTTTAGATTTTTCTACTCTTTTGAGTGAGGTTTGTATGGCTATATATTTTTCCCTTAGAACTGCCTTTGCAGTGTCCCATAGGTTTTGGACCATTGTGTTTTCATGCTCGTTGGTCTCCATAAATTGTTTAAATTTATTATTGATTTCCTGGTTTATCGAGTCATTCTTGAGCGGGATGGTTCTTAGTCTCCAAGTGTTTGAGTTTCTTCCAAATTTTTCCTTGTGATTGAGTTCTAATTTCAAAGCATTGTGGTCTGAGAATATGCAGTGAATAATTTCAGTCTTTTGGTATTGGTTCAGACCTGTTTTGTGACCTAGAACATGATTTATTATTGAGAATGTTCCATGGGCATTAGAATAGAATGAGTATTCTTTGGTTCTGGGGTGTAGTGTTCTATATATATCTATGAGGTCCATCTCGTCAAATATGGCATTCAAAGTTCTTGTTTCATTGTTGATTTTCTGCTTAGGTGATCTGTCTGTTGCTGATAGTGGAGTGTTGAGGTCCCCTACTATTAATGTATTTTTATCTATGTGTCACTTTATTCTGGTTAAGAGTTGGCTTGTGTATCTTGTTTCTCCCCTATTGGGGGCATATATATTTACAGTTGTCATATCCACTTGTTGGATACATCCTTTAAGAATAATACTGTGCCCTTATGTATCTCTAACTATAGTCTTTAGTTTTAAATCCAATCTGTCTATATGAGAATTGCTACCCCAGCTTTCTTTTGAGGTCGATTGGCATGAAGGATTGTATTCCATCCCTTTACTTTCAGTCTGGATGTATCCCTAGGTTCAAAATGAGTCTCTTGTAGACAGCAAATGGATGGGTCATGACTTTTTATCGGATCTGCAACCCTGTGGCGTTTTATGGGAGCATTTAGGCCATTTACATTGAGAGTGACTATTGAGTGATATGATTTTAATGATGCCATGTTGCCTGTAAAGTCTTTGTTTCTATAGATGGTAACTTTTTGTTCGGTATCACTCTTGGGGCCTTTTTACTTTTATAGAACCCCCCTTAATATCTCCTGTAGGGCTGGGTTCATGGTTACGAAATTGGTCAGTGACTGGCGATTCTGGAAGTTCTTTATCTCTCCATCAATTGTGAATGACAGCCTTGCTGGATAAAGGATCCTAGACTGTATGTTTTTCTCTGAAAGAGCTTTAAAAATGACCCCCCAACCCTTTCTCTCATTCCAGGTGTGTGTATAAAAGTCTGACATACTTCTGGTACCTTTGCCTTGGTACGTGAGAAATTTCTTTGCCCTGGCTGCTTTCAATACTGTATCCTTGGATCTAATATTTGCAAATTGCACTATGACGTGACGTGGCGTAGGTTTGTCGTGGTTGAGCTTGGGAGGGGTTCTCTCTGCCTCTTGGATGCGAATGCTTGTTTCCTTTGTTAGATTTTTGAAGTTTTCAGCTACAATTTGTTCAAATTTCTCTTCTAGACCTCTGTTTTTTTCCACCCCCTCGGGGATGCCAATGATTCTGACATTGAAACGTTTCATTGAGTCAGTAATTTCCCGTAACCTACATTCTTGAGATTGGATTTTTTTGAGCCAAGTTTCTGTTTTAGCTTTCTCTTTTACTAACCCATCCTCCAGTTCGCCAATTCGTTCTTCTGCCCCATTCACCCTGGCCGTCAGAGCATCTAGTTTTGACTGCATTTGATTCATAGTATTTTTAATTTCTGCCAGATTCGCTCTCATCTCTCATTTCCACCCTTAGAGATTCTGTATTCTCGTTAATGTTTTCGTTAACATTTTTTTCAAGTCTACACATCATCTTGACCATTGTTACTCTGAACTCCATTTCTGATAATTTGGTTATATCCATATGCATTAGGCAGAGGCCACAGACTCATTGTCTTTTCTTTGCTGGGGGGGACTTCTCCTTCTCGTCATTCTGATGAGGAGAGTTTGCGGGGTTGTCCACAGCCCAAAATATTGACCAGGACCCATGCAGTGTGCACTTATTTTATAGGGACCTTAGGGATGTAGGTTTCTTGATTTTTCAGCCTGCCTTCTTGGGGAATGGCCTGCCACGCCGATACTCAGGCATCCCTGTTTGGGTAGAGTTTCCCTGTCCCCTGCGAGGGGGGATGGGGATGGGCACACTGTGAGCCGGGATTTCCAGGCTTTTGTTCTCTGGCGGCTTTCCCTGGCGGTTGCTGTGCCTCTTCTAAGAGTCAGAGCTGCAGTGGCCATATCCCAGCCTCTCTCAGAATAGAGGGATCGCAGTCCTCTCTCCACTGGGCTCTTCTGGCCACTTTAACTCTGCTTCTGTTGTTGCTGCTAAACCCTACAGTGTCCTGGGATGTGCACCCCACACCCAGCGTTCCAGCCCTCACTTCCAGCTCTGGCGTGTCTCTGTCCTTTGTGTTTCTAACACCTCCAGCCGCCAGTCACCCCTGCGCGCTCTGAAGCTCCGTTTCAGTGTGGTTCACGCGCACTCCAGAGCTCTGGCTTGCAGACTGGTTGCACGCGTTCCCCGGCTCACGGTCTCAGTCTTCTCTCTTGCGGGTGCCGGTCCACGAGTCAGCTCGCTCCCCAGTGCAGGTGGCTACCGCTTCCCAGTGCCCGAACGCGACGGCTCCCTCCCCCTTCTGTTTATCTTCCGATATCTGTGCATGGATTCACAGCTCCCCCCTTCGTACCTCAATACTCAGTGCTGGAGATCTTCATTTGTAGAGATCCGGATGTATCTTCCTGCGTCTCAGGCTGATTCCGTGGGTGTTCAGGATGGTCTGGTACCTATCCAGCTTGACTCAGGGGACCAACTGAAAAAGGGGACCCCTATTCCTCTGCCATCTTAACTTCTCCAGGATTTTTTTTTTTTTGACTTGACCCATGGAGGCTGCTGGTTGCACATCCTTTTTTTTTTTTAATTATATATTTTTATTATATTATGTTTGTCACCATACAGTACATCCCTAGTTTTTGATGTAAAGTTCCATGATTCATTACTTGCATATAATACCCAGTGCACCATGCAATACGTGCCCTCCTTAATACCCATCACCAGCCTATCCCAACCGCCTCCCCTCTCCCCTCTGAAGCCCTCAGTTTGTTTCCCTGATTCCATAGTCTGTCATGGTTTTCTTGTTTTTGTTTAAGAGAAGGGGATGATACATTTATTCTTCTAATACCATGGTGAGCCTTAATGTACCAACTTTTTAGAAAATACATGACTAGACAATAATATTTGTCTTTAAGATATCTGGCCCCCAAATTTGGGAATTAACCTTTATCCATTTCTCTCCCCTTACATTTTAGGAGTTTGAGGGGATAGATTGGTTAACTTTAGGACATATGTGTGAGCTACCACTTTTCTGCATTTATATATATTTTTCTGTGAATTTTTAGAAATGCTTCCTTATTTATCTTTTTTATATATATTAATTTATGTAATAATTATGTAATATATATGTTCTGTTTCTCCAGAGACCTTGTTTTTTTGTTTGTTTGTTTTTTTAAAGATTTTATTTACTTATTTGACAGAGAGAGACAGCCAGCGAGAGAGGGAACACAAGCAGGGGGAGTGGGAGAGGAAGAAGTAGGCTCCCAGTGGAAGAGCCTGACGTGGGGCTCGATCTCAGAACTCCGGGATCAGCCCTGAGCCGAAGGCAGATGCTTAATGACTGAGCCACCCAGGCGCCCCAGAGACCTTGTTTTTATTTTGTCTTATATATCAGTTATACCCAGAATCCATACGTAACAATTGTTAGGTTTACCATGGTTGTAGTAATTGCTTAATGAATCTAGTTTTGAACCCTAGAGAGTTAAAATGCTAGTATACTTTTTTTTTAAAGTTTTTATTTGAAAATAATTGTAGATTCACAGGAAATTGCAAAGGTAGTATAGAGAGGATGCAAGTACCCTTCAGCTAGTTTTCCCAGTTATTACATCTTTAAGTACAATATCAGAAACAGGAATCAGATATTAAATGTGAGTATATGTACTTCTGTGTATTTTATTAAGTGGGCAGATTTTTGTAGTCACTACTCCAATCAAGATAAAGAATTATTCCATCACTACAAAGATCTCCCTTATGTTATTCCTTGGTTACACCTTTCCCCCTACGTCTAACATTCCTAATCTTAGCAAACATTAATCTGTTTTCCATCTCTGTAATTTTGGTGTGTTTTTTTAAATATTTTATTTATTTGACAGAGAGAGACACAGCAAGAGAGGGAACACAAGCAGGGGGAGTGGGAGAGGGAGAAGTACGCTTCCTGCTGAGCAGGGAGCCCGATGTGGTGCTCGATCCGAGGACCCTGGGATCATGACCTGAGTTGAAGGCAGACACTTAACAACTGAGCCACCCAGGCACCCCTGTAATTTTGGTATTTTGAAATAAATGTAGATTTGCTGAAGTTTGGCTAGGAGATTCTAAATTTTGTTACTATTATAAAAGAACCAGCTTTGGTTTTATTGACTGATTTTTTTTCTCTGTGGTTCTGTTTTCTATTTCACTGACTTCTGCTGGTCATTATTTTCTCCTTTTCTCTGATTTCTTTGGATTTTTCCCATCTTCCTGTAGTTTCTTAAGGTTGCAGCTAAGGTCATTGATTTAAAACTTATTCTTTTTAAGACAATTTAGTGTTATAAATTTATCCATGAATACTGCCTTAGCAGCATCCCACATTCTTTTAACTTGGAAATGGTTATAGAGTGACTAACATAATATAATAAAAAAATTATTATTAAAAAAAAAGATTCACATGCAGTGGTAAAAAGTAACAGATTTCATGTACCCTTTACCCAGTTTCCCCCAGTGGTAACATTGCAAAACTGTAGTACAATATCACAACCAGGATATTGACATTAATACAGTTAGAGATACAGAACATTTCCATCACAGCAACGATTCCTCTTGTTGCCCTTATAGCCATGCCTCCTTTCTTCCTGGCTACCCCTAACCGTTCCTTAACCCTTGCCAATCATTAATCTGTTCTCCATTTCTATAATTTTGTTATTTCAAGAATGTTACATAAATGGAATCATTGAGAATGTAACCTCTTCAGATTTTTTTCCCAGCATAATCCTCTGGATAGTCATCAAGTTTGTTGCACGCATCAATAGTTCATTCATTTTTATTTCTTAGCAATACTCCATGGGATGGGTTACTACAGTTTATTTGAAAGCTCTTCACTCAATGCTGGACATCTGCATTGTTTACAGTTTTGGGCATTTACAAAAGAAGCTACTATAAACATTCGTGTACCAGTATTTGGTGAACTTAATTTTTAACTTCTCGAATAAATGCCCATGTCTGCAGTTGCTGGCTGTATGGTAATTGCAGGATAAGATTGTAACTTAGGTGAACTTAGCCTCCAGATACTCTTCTGCAGTAGCAGACAGTTTAAATCTTTGTTCAGCTCTTTTAGCTTTAGCTGGGCTGTTTGGAGTCTACCTTACAAAAATATAGTTCAGTGGTCAGCAAGAAATCTGGATGAAGTTTATAAGGAGATTTCAGGGTTTCCTCTATTAGGCTCTCTCTTTTCCTGGATTCCCAGCCTTACTTCCCAGTTTCTGACTTTATCCTAAACTTAGCCTTCTGGTTTGTTGTTTCAGTAAGGCAAATTTTTGGCCTTCTCAAGCAGTTCCAACTAGGACCTGCCTTCAGGAATAAAGCTAAAAGCAGAAGAGTTAGCCAGTGCTATTCCTTATTTCCAAGTATAGACTTCCCTCCAGATTCTGCCAGCTTTTCATATATTTCTAGTGTTTTCAGGCAGAGATTTTTTAAATATTTTATCTAGGGATTATAGTTTTTACCTGCAGGAGGATTAGCCCAATAAGACATACTCTGCCATTTCTCAAAGTGGACCTATTGTATATTCTTTTTAATTTTATACAAATGGTAGCATTTTATACAAATGGTAACATACCATTCTTTATCTTGCTTTTTTTTTTAAAGATTTTATTTATTTATTCAACAGAGATAGAGACAGCCAGCGAGAGAGGGAAAACAAGCAGGGGGAGTGGGAGAGGAAGAAGCAGGCTCATAGCGGAGGAGCCCGATGTGGGGCTCAATCCCGTAACACCGGGATCACACCCTGAGCCAAAGGCAGACGCTTAACCGCTGCGCCACCCAGGCGCCCCTCTTTATCTTGCTTTTTAAACTTAATATATAATGGAGTGTTTCTTTTCAACGTATGTAATCATGCCTTGTTTTTATAATTGTATAATTATCTACTGCATGAATATACTCTATTCAACAAATTCCACTGTTGGTGGACACTTGGTTTGTTCCCATTTTTTGCTATTTAAATATTGCTGCATTATGTATCCTTGAACATAAGGCATTTTGTATATGTGCAAGAATTTTTGGATTAATTCTTAGAAGTAGAATTGTCAGATTGGCCTACATAAAGATGGCTGTGATTTATACTTCCAACAACATTGGGTAAGAATGCCAGTTTTCTCCCCATACACTAACCAACTCAGTATTAAAATTTTTGTCCCATCTGTCTATTTTTACAAATGACTTTTAGTTTTAATTTGCTTTTCTCTTATGAGATTAAGCATCTTTTAGTATGTTGAAAGGCCATTTATGCTCTTTTATGAACTTTCTTTTTATGTTTTTTGCCCATTTTTCTTCTGAGATTTTGATCTTTTTTTTACTTGTAGGAACTTTTCATGTATTAAACATATTCTTACATCACTCATTGTCAGGGAAATACAAATGAAAACTGCAATGAGATATCATCTCACACCTGTCAGAATGACTAAAATTAACAACCAACACCAACAGATGTTGGCGAGGATGCAGAGAAAAGGGAACCTTCTTACACTGTTGGTGAGAATGCAGGCTGGTGCAGTCACTCTGGAAAACAGTATGGAGGTTCCTCAAAAAGTTAAAAATAGAACTGCCCTATGATTTAGCAATTGTACTACTAGGTATTTACCGAAAGGACACAAATATACTGGTTTGAAGGGATATGTCCACCCCCGTGTTTATAGCAACATTATCAACAATAGCCAAATTATGGGAAGAGCCCAAATGTCCACCAACTGATAAATGGATAAAGAAGATGTACTATATATATAATGGAATATTACTCAACCGTAAAAATTAATGAATTCTTGCTGTTTGCAACAACATGGGTGGAGCTAGAGAATATTATGCTAAGTGAAATAAGTCAGAGAAAGACAAATGCCATATGATTTCACTTATGTGTAGAATTTAAGAAACAAAACAGATGAACATGGGAGAAAAAAGAGACTCTTAAGTATAGAGAACAAACAGGGTTGATGGAGGGGAGATGGGCAGAGGTATGGGTTAAATGGGCAAAGGGTATTAAGAAGGGCACTTGTGATGAGCTTTGGGTGTTTTATGTAATTGATGAATCACAAAATTCTATACCTGAAATTAGCATTACACTGTATGTTAACTAACTGGAATTTAAATGAACACTTGAAAGTACAGAACAAAAGCATATAAACAAAAAATGTATTCTTTGTCATATGTTCCCTCACTTTCTCCTGTTTTCTTGTCTGTGATCTGACTTAAATTAGGAGTTTTATTTTACCTTGAAGGAGGTTTTTATTTTTAGTCAATCTGTTAGTTTTCTTTTATGGTATTTGAATTATGAGTCATATTTAGAGAAGCCCTTTCCCATTTCAGGATTTTAAATTTCCTCCTGTAAGTTCTCCTGGTGTTTTTTTCTGTTTTTTATTATGTTTGAATTTTTATCTATCTGAATCTAAAATTTATCTTGGGAGAAAGAATGTAGAGACAATGTACCCTTTAAAATTGTTTTTGATGGATGGCTTTTGTATTCTCCTAGTATAAACAAACTGAGGGCTTCAGAGGGGGGGGGTGGGGGAATGGGATAGGCTGGTGATGGGTATTAAGGAGGGCACGGTGCACTGGGTGTTGTATGCAAGGAATGAATCATGGAACTTTACATCAAAAACTAGGGATGTACTGTATGGTGACTAACATAATATAATAAAAAATATTAAAAAAGAAAATATCTAAAATATTTATATTCATACCTGTTGATATCATAATTTTTGATTTCTGCTTTTGGTGTCATCCTTAGGCTTTTGCCACTCTCCAAATTATAAAAATACCCACCTTTATTTTATTTTTGCTACTTTTGATATTTATTTTTTATATTTAAATCTTTAATGAACCTAAAAAGTATTTTGACATACGGTGAGTTGGTACCAAACTTGTTTTCTACCCAGTTAACTAGCCTGTTTTTCTACTGCCATGTATTGAATCATTTCCTCCCAAATTTCAAATGCTGTCTTTAATATTTTCAAATTTTTTTGTATGGAACTATTCCTTTACTTTTCTTTTGTTTCATTGATTGCTCAGGTCCTTGTACTAATACCATACTGTCAACTATTTGAAAAATAAAAATAGCAAGCAAAATAAAAATAAAACAAGGAAGGCTTGCTTTAAAAGACACGAAGGTGTAGTATAAATTTAAAATAGTTTTTGGCTGTTCTAAGAGTGCTTTTAAATTCACATAATAGGGGTGCCTGGGTGGCACAGCGGTTAAGCGTCTGCCTTCGGCTCAGGGCGTGATCCCAGCGTTCTGGAATCGAGCCCCACATCAGGCTCTTCCACTATGTGCCTGCTTCTTCCTCTCCCACTCCCCCTGCTTGTGTTCCCTCTCTCGCTGGCTGTCTCTGTCTCTGTCGAATAAATTAAATAAAATCTTTAAAAAAATTTAAAAAATTAAAAAAATAAATTCACATAATAAAGTGGTTTTTAAAATGTATAAATTAATTTGGGGAGAATTAACATCTTTACCTTTAATAGTCTCATTCGGGAACATGGCATATTTTTGTATGTGTGAATGTTTTATGTTTCTCTGTTGATTTTTATAATTTTCTTTGCAAGAATTAATAGTATATGCAGTGTGTATCATTATTGTAATATATGATTATGTACTTTAGAAAAGAATAGTTGTTGGGATGCCTGGGTGATTCAGCCGGTTAAGCATCTGACTCTTGATTTCAACTCAGGTCATGATCTCGGGGTTGTCAGATTGAGCCCAGAGTTAAGCTCCATGCTGTGTATGGAGCCTGGTTAAAATTCTCTCTCTTCTCCATCTGCCCTTCCCTCCATGCCTGCATGTGCGTGTGCTTACTCTCTCTCTGTCTCAAAAAAAAAAAAAAAAAGTTGTTAAGAGAGTACATTTTCAGAGTTCTCATCATAAGGAGAAAATTTTTTTTCTCTTTTTCTTCTTGTTGTATTTCCGTGAGAAGATGGATGTTAGCTGAATCTACTGTAATGATTTTACAATATATGTAAATCCAGCCATCATGCTGTATGCCTTAAACATATACAGTAATATATATGAATTCTTAATGAGACTGGAAAAAATTTTTAATAATTAAAAAATTAAGTTTGTCAAAATTAAAAAGACTAGAGAGGGGGCGCCTGGGTGGGTTAGTCGTTAAGCATCTGCCTTCGGCTCAGGGCGTGATCCCAGAGTCCTGGGATCGAGCCCCACATCAGGCTCCTCCGCTGGGAGCCTGCTTCTTCCTCTCGCACTACCCCTGCCTGTGTTCCCTCTCTGGCTGGCTGTCTCTCTCTGTTAAATAAATAAATAAAATTTAAAAAAAAAATAAAAATAGAAAAAATAAAAAGACTAGAGAGGTGTAAAATAAGATATTAAATGATTATCTCTGCTCAAATGATAGGTGATTTGGGGGTGTATTTTCTTGATGCCTGCCTGTTTTTTCAAAAGTTTAATATTTAAGCATGTATAACTTCCTTATAATTAGAAAGTCACAATTCCAGAACACTAATGTGAAATGTTTCGAGTATAGTGATATATGAAATACATATAAATACTTTTAATGAGAAAAAAAATGTTCATAAATACTGTCTGAAAATAAAAATTACTTAAAGCTTTTTATCTGACTGAAAACAAATATAACTTTAGTTCATAATAATTTTAAATGTTGGCTTCACTAAAGGTGATGTCAAAAGCTGAGAAAATTTATTATTTCTATTAATTTTTCTCTTAACAGTGGAATTTTTAAGTCAATATTATTTCAGATAATACAGAGTTGTCTGTTGGCCATTCAGCTAGTGGTTTAATGAACATCTAATACATTCTAAATAATCTGGTAAGCCTCATAGCTTAATATGGAATACAGAAATATTCACTTTGACTTTTTAACCATAATCTCTTTACAGTATAGATTTGCAGAAAAGGTGACTATTAAAGAAGAAAAAGAAAATATTTTTGAAGTTTGCAAAAGGTCTGTACCATTTTTAATTATGTAATTTTGAAATAGTCGTATGATTTGTGTTTTGAGTGTTTTTTATTCTCTGCTCTATGTACTTGGGCTACTGTGCCTTAAGCCATACATACATGGATATTATTAATTGGTATATCAGATATACCCAGATGTCAGGGATGCTTTCAGTTACCTTAAAGCTGTGACAAAGATTTTTGAGCCATTAAAATATTTTTTGAGGAAGGAATAAGGAATAGTGATAGAAGAAAAAAGAATGTGTACATGACTTTTATGAAGGTAAACTGATAGAAATCAGATGACTATTGCAGTTTGCAGGTATCTGATGTGGTTGTGGTAATTAGTACTAAGAGTTACAGTACACTCACTAGAACATATGCAAATACCAAGCTTAGAGTTGGAGGACACCTTGAAGATCACCTGATCCTTCCTGCACCCCCATTTTGCTGATGAGGCAAGGTATACTCAGATCAGGTGACAAATGTGTTCAAGTCCTTTTACATTAAGGCAGTAGTTTTCAAAGTGTGATCCTTGTAGCAGTAGCATCAAGTGGGAACATGTCACAAATACAGATTATTTGGTCCTGTCCCTGACCTGCTGAATCAAAAACTCTGGAGATGAGGCCCATCAGGCTGTGTTCCACAAGGCCACCAGCTGATCCTAATATGTTCTCAAGTTTGAGAAGTATGAAGGAAGAGCCTAGGTAAGAATTAGATTGGCACAGAAACCCAGTTTGATCCATGACCATTTGAAATTTTAAAAGGGAAAAAATGACAAAAGTTAACTTTTTTTTTTTCTATTGAAAGCATTTTGCTTACAAACCAAATAGTGTCATTGCAGCCTCAAGAGTTTTATCATCAGTTTGGCTGTACCATAATGACCAGGAGTGTGACATTGGACAAATCACTGCATTACCCCAAGCTTCAGTCATCCAATCAAAAACAAAAGAATTTTACTAATCTCTTCCATCTGTAAAATTCCATAATTCTTATTTGTTCTGTATTATTACTTTTGTTTTGAGGAAGGTTATGTTGATTGCACATATTAATGATGTCCCAAGTTAGAAAGAGAAATGAGTATCTTTATTTTCTGTGTAATTTTTTTTAAGATTTTATTTATTTGAGAGAGTGTGTGCATAAGCAGGGGGAGGGGCAGAGGGAGAAGTAGACTCCCCACTGAGCAGGGAAGCATGATGCAGGGCTTGATTCCAGGACCCTGGGATCATGACCTGAGCCAAAGGCAAACACTTCACTGCTTAAGTGAATGGACACCCGTGCATCCCCTGTGTAATTTTTAAGCTCTGTCAGTGCTACTAAGTTTGAACTATTAGGAGTGTGGGACCCTCTTCTTTCTTACTATTTTTATTCTCCTCTAGCCCAGGGAACCCCAGCTGAAAAAGCTTATTAGAATTGTTTTTAAGGTAAAATATTATAGTATCAGTGATTTTTCTCCTAAAAACTAAATTCATTTATATCTATCAGTCAGCTTTGAGGTACTTCCCACTCTCCCCTTGCTTATTTCTTTTTCTAGATAAGTGAAATTCAAGAAAACTCTTAAGTTTTTCTAAAATTTGTTATACAGGATCTCACATATTAAAATATAGTTGAAGCTGTTTAAGCAACCAAGAACAGTACATTTTTTATACTTTCTTCCCAAAGGAAGCTCTCAAGTACTTGTATAAATTTATTAAATATACTTGTCCTGAAGAATAATTTATAATTCATTTATTTCATTGTACTATCAATAGAATAATTGGATGATCTTTTCTGGATTAGAATGCTAGCTCAGTTCCTCCTCAGACATTTTGTCTGACATGATCAAAAATATTCTGCTCTAGGTTTAACCCAACCACCTTACTCCTACCCCTACCCCAGCCATTTAACAAGCATTGATTTTCTATTTAAGAAGGCAAGAACACTTATTGAAAATACTGAAGAATCATAGCATGGTAACAATACACAGCATGGTGAATAGCATATACATAGTGTGTTAGTTTGTGTTTCCACTTATTTGATTCTCATTACTTTAACGTTCTTAGAATAAACTTAAATTCTGCTTTTGGCTTTTCTGCTCACACAGTGAAGAGTCTAAAAATGCAGAGATTATGGTTGGTGAATGTCAGTTAGCAGTACTGGCCCCAAAACCTCTGGGCTTGTCAGTGCCACCTTTGAATTTAAGTGGTCATCAAGAAGACATATTACTGAAGCCCTGGATGAATGGTACTGTTTTCTTAATAAAATTCTGTATTTTGATAATATAGAAACTGGATAAGAGATTTTTTTCTTTTGCCAAAAACAAAAAAGGTTAGAAAAATCAAAACAAGCCTAGAATATGTTAAAATTGGAAAGTTTGTATACCTTTACTTAGAACTTTTGATGGAACAGTTTCTTAAATTTCTGTATTTATGTGATAGCAGTAGTACAGATAAATTATAGGCTATACCTAAAATATTCATATTTTAGTTGAGTATTTTGGAATTTTATAATTATTTTAGAATTTGTGTCAGTTTTTTTGGTAATCCATAATGCTTTGAACAAAATAAGCAAGGCCGAAGAATGAATTTAGAAACAATAAAACTTCTTTGTGTAGCGCACACCTAATTCTTCTGTACTTTCCTGTTATTGACTTCGTGCTGTCTGGTGTTGTGTACTACAGCAGCACGCCCAAATGATCATGTGTTTTATCTTAAAAAGCCTTAACAGTTTTTATAATGAAAATTACAGAAAAGCTATGCAGCAGAAACTTAAGCTTGTTCCAAATTCATCTGAATGCTGCCAAGTGAAAAATGAAATTATTTAAAATAAACATTTTTATTTTTTTATCTTTAGAGAAAAACATTTCTAAATGTCCTAATTCTCCTTTTAAAAGACCAAGGGGTAGAATGCCTGGTGTATTTGTAGCTCAGGCAGCCATTACAAAATACCACAGACTGGGTGGCCTAAACAACAGAAATTTATTTCACACAGTTATGGAAGCTGGAAGTCTAAGATCAGGGTTCTGGCAGGATTCAGTTTCTGGCTCTCTTCCTGGCTTGCAGATGGCTGCCTTCTTGCTAAGTCCTCACATGGCCTTTCCTTGATATATGTGTGTGGAGAGAGAGAGCAACTCTCTGATGTCTCTTCTTATAAAGATACTGATTCCATCAGATCAGTGTCTCACCCTTATGACCCCATTTAACCTTAATTCTGTGAAAGGCCCTGTCTTCGAGATTTTATTTATTTATTTATTTATTTGACAAAGAGAGCTCACGCACACGTGCATACACACAAGCAGGGGGAGCAGCAGGCAGAGGGAGAGGGAGAAGCAGTCTCCCTGCTGAGCAGGGAGCCTGACGCGGGGCTAGATCCTAGGACACTGGGATCATGACCTGAGCCAAAGGCAGACGCTCAACTGACTGAGCCACCCAGGCACCCCAAAAAGGCCTTATCTTCAAATAAAGTCACATTGGGGGTTAGGGCTTGAACGTATGAATTTGTGGGGAGTACATAGTTCATTTCATAATGGGTTTGTCAGTTTTCCTTCCTTAGAAATTTTAATTCTGTATCATATATGTCTGTTTAATATAGAGACTGTCATTTGAATACAGTGTTCAGTGCTGCTGTATGAGGCTTTTAAGAAAGTATCTTCAGTTTAAAATGAGTTTAAAATTTTACATTTAGGCCTAGAAATACCTAAGGAGCAGCTAAGATGTAAGTCATTTTTTATTTCACAGGCACACACTGTAGCATCATAGTCAGTGAACTGAGTATAAATAGTCCAAAGTGGAACTTGAAAGCACATAGTAGTGGTAATCCGTTGCATTGTTATGAAGGGAAGAAGCCATAACATGTTGGTGTGTGATGTCATTCTTAATCATTTCTAGATTTCAGATTTCCAGGAAAACATTCTCTCCTAAAGCTGCAGAATCCTGAAACTTGTGAAATATTTAAGAGGGAAAAAAATGTAGGGGTAAGTCTTCATATTAAAAAAAAAAAAACCATAATCCTATAAAGCACATATTTTGGTCATATTACCCTATCATTTTTAAAAATTTTGAATGGCAGTTGGTGGTAAGAAGCATAAAATGAGTAGTGATTCAGAGGATATCCACAAATAATATAAGAGGTTTAAAGCAGAAGGCTGGGTGGGTAGGGTGGAGAGGGGATATCCAAAACAGAAAATATAGGATGAATAGTTCCCTGTGGTGAAAGAGAAAGCTGGTGATTTAATTAAAGCAGTTTATAGGAAAAGTTTGTTGTAAATACTTTGATTCTGTCATTTCTCTTTCTATTAATCAGAAAAGCTATGGAAAATTTGTGTTCTAAATAAATGCATCTGAAATATGATGCATATTAGAATAACTTTTTATTATAAAAAACAAAAGGGGCCGGTATATGAGAAAGGGGAGGGAATGTATAAACTTTTAAAAACATGTAAAGTAAAGCAGTAGTAACTTTGGAATATTTTATGTTGAAGGAAATTGCAGAAATTCAGACAAATCATTTTAAATTGTTTTTTTCATTTTTTTTGAAAATATAAATTGGAGTTTTTTTTTTAATCAAGTCAGCAGACAATTTGTCTTGATACTGTTTTGGGTATATAATATTTCTGGTTCCTTCAAATACTTTCTCACTTGATTGTGGTGTTTTACAATTAACATAGAGAATTTATCTAATTTTCTAGGTGTTCCAGAAGTCCCTAGGGTTGATGCTACCCCATAGATATTGCAAATTTCATTTTAATACATTACGTGGCTGTGAGCGATCACAGTGCAAGTTTGCTCATGTGCCTGAGCAAGGGGATGAAAAGGTAAAATATGTAAAGTCTTTGAAGTAGAGATTGTTTTAATAATTATCTCAGTCATATGTTTTAATTCAGATTTTCTTTGACTCCTAATAGCATAGATGAGCTTTGCCTGGTTTTGTGCTTTATATAAATAAAGTCATACAGTCTGTTTTCTTTAGTTTCTTGCTTTTTGCTCAATATTTTTGAGATTCATCTATCGTTTTTACTTATTTACAAACATTTCTTTCTCATTGCTGTATAATATTGAATATTCCTTTGTGTGGGTGTATCAAAATTTATTTTATTGATAAATATTACTTTTGATTCATTTGGGTGGTAATTACAGTAGTGATGCTATCAGTGTTCTTCTGGATGTCTTTTGGTGAATATATGTGCACTTCCTGATGGGTTATACTTAAAACTGGAATTGCTGGGTCATAGGATCTAAATAGATTCAACTTTAGTTGACACCACCAAACAGATTTCCAAAGTGGTCTGCCAAATTACACTCTCACCAGCAATGTCTGAGAGTTCTGGTTGCTTCATAGGCTTACCAGCTCTTGGTATTTATCAGCCTTTTAATTTTAGCCATTCTGGTGGGTGGGGAGTGATACCTTCCCTGATGATGATTGATGAAGCTAAGCATCTTTCAAAATCATTATTGGACATTTGGATACCCTCTTTTGGGAAATACCTAAATATTTTGCCTCTATTCTATGGGATTGTCTTTTTTTTTAATCTATCTTAAGAATTCTTTATATATTCTAAGTTTGTTGTGGGATATGTGTATAGCAGGTAACTTTTACTAGTGTACAGGTTGCCCTTTCACCCTCTTAAAAGTGCCTTTTGGTAAACAGGATTTCTTGATTTTTATGTAGCCCAATTTTGTCAATTTTTTATGTTAAGTTTTTGCATCCTATTGAAGAAATCTTTGCCAAGATCTTTTGGTTTTTTTTCTTTAAAAGGTCTGTTGTTTTATCTTTGCATTTAGAACACTAAGCCACCTAGCATTGACTTTTGTTTATGATGTGAGAAAAACGTCAAGATATTTTTTTCCCATGTGGATCCCTAAGTGACCCAACACCATTTGCTAAAAAGGACCATTCTTTCCCCCCTGTACTGCAGGGTCACCTCTCATATAAATCAGCTGATTATATATGAGTGGGTCTATTTGTAGGTTCTCTGTTCTAATCTATTGGTAAATGTATTTGTCTGCACCAGTAAATTTTTTTTTAAATGACCTAAATAAGGTTTTTTTAATTTCGAATATTCAAGGATTTCCTACTTCCCCAATTGCTTGCTAATCTTTTCTATTTCCTTGACTATTTCTTTGTCAGAGCATCTCTAAAAGGTTTCTGTAGTGAATTCAATATGCATTTCAAATCTGTGAGTTAACCTAACTTCAACTTTTTATGCCATTGCTTTAAATTCACTTAAAAAAATAGAATAAGCAGAAAGATAGGATGGAAATTTGTGTCTTTTTTATGAAATATAAAAAGGTAATGTTATGTTTTTCATTACTTGTAGGTTTGTATGGATGTGTTTAAGAAATATATAAGTATCAATGAGCTGTGTTTGCTACAACGTGCAGGTATGAGACAATGGAATGATTACTATAAATTCATGAATGTGAGTGTTTCAGACAATATGCTATTGTATCTTATAGTTTGAAAGTAAATTCAATACTTTTAAGTATGAAAACTGAATGCCTTAAAGTGACTCTGAGGTCTTAGAAAGGATTAAAAGTAAGTGTGGTGCTTTGGTTACTAAAAAAAATTAGAATCTACCTAACAGTATAATTCTCTTACATACTAATATTTGCATGATGTAGAAATTTTATGTGTAGGTGTAAAACAGAAAAAAAATTGTTAATTGGCTTAAAATCTTTCTGAAGGGATGTTTCAGAAACTGGATCTTCCCTACTTCTTTATCCTTCACTTTTAACAATTATCCCCTTGAGGCCAATGCACCATCCATACTGAGTTCTGTGCAGTTCCCTAAACAGGCCAGGCTCTGTTATAATATCAGAGCCACTTTTCCTGCTGTCTATCTGGGATGCCTTTCTTCCATCCATACCCCATAGCAAAGACTTATTCATCTCTCAAGTCTTAGTCATAGGAAATAGCAGATTATTGATTGCTACTTCTGATCACAAAGGTGCAAAGAGACGGCAGCTATTACTGTCAAACTTTTCCCCGTTGTTTTTCCCGTTGTTTTTCCCGGTTGTTTTTCCTGCTAAAGTGACTTCCAGGGGATTTAAAGGGCTAGCACCCTTTTTTAAAATCCTTCCTTTCATGTTTCTCTTTTTCCCCTTTTGGGAGCCAGATCTTAGAGACTAGGATATTAAAAAACATCTGCATGCGTATATGGGGAAAACTAAAAAGTGACTGTAAGGAATAGGCTTACAAAAGACCTGAGAAGATCTTAAATTTACACTTCAGGCTGGTCCCCCCCACAGAACATACTACAATCAAAAAACAAAAGCAGTAACAAAAACAATAAAAAACCCCAGCAAACTCTGGGGACAGGAGAGAATCTGAGCTCTGTAGTTACCACATTATTAGATTCAAATGTCCACTTTCAACAAAAAGTGCCAAGGTATACAAAGAAATAGGAAAAAGTACACCCACTCAAAGGAAAAAATAAATCAATAGAAACTATCCCTGTAAAAGATCTAAAGGCAGGTAGTTGAGACAGTGACCTCAAAACGACTGTCTTAAAGATGCTTAATGTACTAACAAAGATAGAGAGGAAATAAAAGGATGTATGAACAAAATGGAAATATCAATTAAGAGATAGAAAACCTAAAAAAGGTCTGGTTCCAAGATGGCAGAGGAGCAGGAGACCTAAAGTTGGTCTGGTCCCAGGAATTCGGCTAGAGAGCTACCAAACCATTCTGAATACCTATGAATGCAACTAGAGAATGAAGAAAAGAGTAGCAGAAACTCTATGAACAGAAAAGCGACCACTTTCTGCAAGGAGGAGAAAAGATGGCGGAGGAGTAGGGGTCCCCTTTCTCAGCTGGTCCCCTGAGTCAAGCTGGATATCTACCAGACCATCCTGAACTCCCACGAAATCAGCCTAAGACTCAGAAAGATACATCTGGATCTTCACAAAAGAACATCTCCAGCACTGAATATTGAGGTACGAGCAGGGAGCTGTGAATCTGGGCACAGATATCCGAAGATAAATGGAAGGGGGAGGGAGCCGACGCACTCGGACACTGGGAAACGGTAGCCACCCGCACTGGGGAGCGGGCTGGACTCATGGACTGGCCCCGTGAGAGAGCAGACGAGACCATGAGCCTGGGAACGTGTGTGCGACCAGACTGAAAATCGGAGCTCCGGAGCGCTCGTTGGAATTGGATTAAAACCGGGAGCTTGGGAGCATGCACACGTCCAAACTCAAAACTGGAGCTCTGGAGCACACACTCGAACTAGACTGAAACCCAGAGCTCGGGAGCGTATAGGAGACTAGACTGAAATCCAGAGCTCCAGAGCGCTCACTGAACCGGGCTGATAGCGGGAGCTCGGGAGTGCGTACACAACCAGACTGAAAGCAGGTGCTCCGGAGCACGTGCGAACCACACTGAAACAGGGAGCTCGGGAGCGCACATGGGAACTGGGGGCGGCTGGCGGTGTTAGAAGCACAGAGGAAAGAGACTTGCCAGCCCTGGAAATGGGGGCTGGGAGAGCAGCTCTAGCATGCACAACCCGGGACGCTGCAGGGTTTTTAGCAGCACCAACAGAAACAGAGTTAAAGTGGCCAAGAGAGCGCAGTGGAGAGTGGACTGTGATCTCTCTTTTCTGAGACAGAGGCTAGGATACGGCCTATGCTGCTCTGACTCTCAGAAGGGCCACAGAAAACTGCCAGGGAAAGCCGCTAGAGAACAAAAGCCCAGAAATACCAGCTCACATTGTGCCCATCCCCATTCCCCCTTGCAGGGGACAGGGGTACTCACCAAAACAGGATTGCTTGAGTATCAGTGCGGCAGGTCCCTCCCCCAGAAGGCAGGCGGAAAAATCAAGAATCCCACATCCCTAAGGTCCCTATAAAACAAGTGCACACTGCCTGGGTCCTGGTCAATAATTTGGGCTCTGGACATCCCCTCAACCTCTCCTCATCAAATGATGAGAAGGAGAAATCCGCCCCCAGCAAAGAAAAGATAATGAGTCTGTGACCGCTGCCCCAGAACTGATGGATATGGATATAACCAAATTGTCAGAAATGGAGTTCAGAGTAACAATGGTCAAGATGATGTGTAGACTTGAAACAAATATAAACGAAAATATTAGCAAGAATATAGATTCTCTAAGGGTGGAAATGAGAGCGAATCTGGCAGAAATTAAAAATGCTATGAATCAAATGCAGTCTAGACGCTTTGATGGCCGGGGTAGATGAGGAAGAAGAACGAATTAGTGAATTGGAAGATGGGATGGTAGAAGAGAAAGTGAAAACAGAAACTTGGCTCAAAAAAAATGCAATCTCAAGAATGTAGATTACGGGAGATTACTGACTCAATGAAACTTTCCAGTGTCAGAATCATTGGCATCCCCGAGGGGGAGGAGAAAGAGAGAGCTCTAGAAGAGATATTTGAACAAATTGTAGCTGAGAACATTCTTAATCTGGCGAAGAAAACAAGCATTCGTGTCCATGAGGCAGAGAGGACCCCTCCCAAGGTCAATGAGAGCAGACCTACACCACGTCACATCATAGTGCAATTTGCAAATATTAGATCCAAGAGTGCAGTATTGAAAGCGGTCAGGGGGAAGAAAATCCTCATGTACAGAGGGGAAAATATCAGAATAACGTCAGACCTGTCTACAGAGACCTGGCAGTCTATGAAGGGTTGGCAGGGTATTTTCAAAGCTCTATAAGAAGAACATGCAGCCAAGGATCCTTTATCCAGCAAGGCTGTCATTCAGAATTGATGGAGAGATAAGGACCTTCCAGGATCGTCAGAAACTGAAGGAATTCATAACCACCAAACCAGCCATACATGAGATATTAAGGGGGGTTCTATAAAAGTAAAAAGGCCCCAAGAGTGATACGGAGCAGAAATTCACAAACTATAGAAACAGAGACTTCACAGGCAACATGACATCATTAAAATCATATCTCTCAATAATCACTCTCAATGTAAATGGCCTAAATGCTCCCATAAAACACCACAGGGTTGCAGATTGGATAAAAAGGCATGACCCATCCATTTGCTGTCTATAAGAGACTCATCTTGAACCTAAAGGTCCATCCAGACTGGAAGTGAAGGGATGGAAAACCATTTTTCATGCCAATGGACCTCAAAAGAAAGCTGGGGTAGCAATTCTCATATCAGACAGATTAGATTTTAAACTAAACACTGTTGTTAGAGATACAGAAGGACACTATTTTATTAAAGGATGTATCCAACAAGTGGATATGACAGTTATAAATATTTATGCCCCCAACAGGAAAGCAGCTAGATACACAAGCCAACTCTTATGAGAATAAAGAGACATATAGATAATAATACGTTAATAGTAGGGGACCTCAACACTCTGCTCTCAGCAATAGACAGAACACCTAAGAAGAAAATCAACAAAAAAACAAGAGCTTTGAATGACATACTAGACTAGATGACCTCATAGATATATACAGAACACTACACCCCAGAACAACAGAACACTCATTCTTTTCGAGTGCACATGGAACTTTCTCCAGAATAGACCATATACTGGGTCACAAAACAGGTCTCATCTGATACCAAAAGTCTGAGGTTATTCCCTACATATTCTCAAACCACAGTACTTTGAAACTGGAACTCAATCACAACAAAAATTTGGAAGAAACTCAAACACTTGGAAACTCAGAACCATCCTACTCAAAAATGATTGGTAAGCTAGGAAATTAAAAATCAGTTTAATCTATTTTTGGAGACCAATGAAAATGAAAACACATCAGTCCAAAACCTATGGGACACTGCAAAGGCAGTCCTAAGGGGAAAATACATAGCCATCCAAGCCTCACTCTAAATAGAAAAATCTAAAATGCAGTTTTTATATTCTTACCTCAGGAAGCTGGAGCTGGAACAGAAGAACAAGCCTAACCCATACACGAGAAGGCAGGTGATCAAGATTAGAGCAGAGATCAATGAATTAGAAACCAGGAGCACAGTAGAGCAGATCAACAGAACTAGAAGCTGCTTCTTTGAAAGAATAAATAAGTTCGATAAGCCACTGGCCAGACTTATCCAAAAGAATAGAGAAAGGACCCAAATTAATAAAACTATGAATGAAAAGGAGAGGTCACAACCAACAGCAATGAAATTGGAAGGATTATTAGAAACTTTTATCAACAGCTATATGGCAATAAATTAAGCAATCTGGAAGAGATGGAGGACTACCTGGAAACCTATAAACTGCCAAGACTGAAACAGGAAGAAATTGATTTTTTAAACAGGCCAATTATATGAAGAGATTGAAACAGTGATTACAAACCTTCCAAAAAACAAAACGCCAGGACCAGATGGTTTTCCTGGGAAGTCTACCAAACATTCAAAGAAGAAATAATACCTATTCTCCTGAAGCTGTTTCAAAAAATAGAAACAGAAGGAAAACTACCAAACTCATTCTGTGAGGCCAGTATTACCTTGATCCCCAAACCAGGCAAAAGAGCTCATCAAAAAGGAGAATTACAGACCGATTTCCCTGATGAATATGGACACCAAAATTCTCAACAAGATCCTAGCTAATAGGATCCAACAGTACATTGAAAGGATTATCCATCACGACCAAGTGGGATTCATCCCTGGGATGCAAGGGCAGTTCAACATTCGCAAATCGATCAGTGTGATAGATCATATCAACAAGAAAAGAGTCAGGAACCATATGATCCTCTCAATTGATGCAGAAAAAGCATTTGACAAAATACAGCATCCATTCCTGATTAAAACACTTCAGAGTGTAAGGATAGAGGGTACATTCCTCAATCTCATAAAAACCATCTATGAAAAGCCTACAGCGAATATCATTCTCAATGAGGAAAAGCTGGAAGCCTTTCCCTTAAGATCAGGAACACGACAAGGATGCCCACTCTTGCCATTATTATTCATCATAATACTAGAAGTGCTTGCAAAAGCAGTCAGACAACAAAAAGGGATAAAAGGTATCCAAATCGGTAAACAAGAAGTCAAACTGTCTCTCTTCGCAGATGACATGATACTCTATGTAGAACACCCAAAAGACTCCACCCCCAAACTATTAGAAGTTATAGAGCAATTCAGTAATGTGGTGGGATACAAAATCAATGCTCAGAAATCAGTTGCATTTCTATACATGAACAATGAGACTGAAGAAAGAGAAATTACGGAATCCATCCTATTTACAATAGCACCAAAACCATACGTTACCTTGGGATTAACTTAACCTGAGACGTAAAGGATCTATATTCTAGAAATTACAAATCACTCTTGAAAGACATTGAAGAAGATGGAAAAATATTACATGCTGATGGATCGGAGGAAAAACATAGTTAAAATGTCTGTGCTACCCAGAGCAATCTACACTTTCAGTGCCATCTCAATCAAAATACCAGTGACATTTTTCAAGGAACTGGAACAAATAGTCCTTAACTTTGTGTGGAACCAGAAAAGGCCCCGAATTGCCAAGGAATTGTTGAAAAGGAAAAACAAAGCTGGGGGCATCACGTTGCCGGATTTCAAGCTATACTACAAAGCTCTGATCACAAAGACAGCATGGTACTGGCACGAAAACAGACACACAGACCAATGGAACAGAACAGAGAACCCAGAAATGGACCCTTGGATCTTGGGGAACTAATCTTTGACAAAGCAGGAAAAAAACATCCGGTGGAAAAAAGACAGTATCTTCAATAAATGGTGCTGGGAAAATTGGACAGCTACATGCAAAAGAATGAAACTTGACCGCTCTCTCACACCATACACAAAGATAAACTCCAAATGGATGAAAGACCTCGATATGAGACAGGAATCCATCGAAATCATAGAGGAGAACATAGGCTGCAACCTCTTTGACATCAGCCACAGCAACCTTTTTTCATGACACATCTCCAAAGGAAAGAGAAACAAAAGATAAAATGAACTTGTGGGACTTCATCAAGATAAAAAGCTTCTGCACAGCCAAGGAAACAGTCAAAAAAACAAAGAGGCAGCCCACGGAATGGGAGAAGATATTTGCAAGTGACACTGCAGATAAAAGACTAGTATCCAAGATCTAGAAAGAACTTCTCAAACTCAAGACACGGGAAACAAATAATCAAATCAAAGAATGGGTAGAAGATATGAACACACTTTTCCAATGATGACATACAAATGGCTAACAGACATATGAAAAATTGTTCAAAATCATTAGCCATCAGGGAAATTCAAATCAAAACCACCTTGAGATACCACGTTATACCAGTTAGAATGGCAAAAATGGACAAGGCAAGAAGCAACAAATGTTGGAGAGGATGTGGAGAAAGGGAATCCCTCTTACACTGTTGGTGGGAGTGCAAGTTGGTATAGGCACTTTGGAAAACAGTGTAGGGGTCCCTCAAAAAGTTAAAAATTGAGCTACCCTGTGATCCAGCCATTGCACTACTGGGTATTTACCCCAAAGATACAGATGTAGTGACGAGGAGGGCCATATGCACCCCAATGTTCATAGCAGCATTGTCCACAATAACTAAATCGTGGCAGGAGCCGAGATGCCCTTCAGCAGATTACTGGATTAAGAAGATGTGGTCCATATATACAATGGAATATTACTCAGCCATCAGAAAGAACGATTACACAACTTTTACAGCAACATGGACGGGACTGGAGGAGATTATGCTAAGTGAAATAAGTCAAGCAGAGAAAGTCAGTTATCATATGGTTTCAATCATTTATGGAACATAAGAAATAGGAAGATCGCTAGGAGAAGGAAGGGAAGAATGAAGCAGGGGTGAACAGAAGGGGGAATGAACCATGAGAGACTGTGGACTCTGGGAAACACACTGAGGGCTTCAGAGGGGAGGGAGGTGGGGGAATGGGATAGGCTGGTGATGGGTAGTAAGGAGGGCACATATTGCATGGTGCACTAGGTGTTGTATGCAAGTAATGAGTCATGGAACATTGCATGAAAACCTGGGGTTGTACTGTAAGGTGACTAATATAACAAAATAAAAGTTATAAAGAAAGAAAAAAAAAAGAAAACCTAAAAAATCTCAAAAAGAATCTGGAGCTGAAAAAGCACAGTAACTGAAGTGAGAAATTCAGCATGAGGATTCAAAGGCTGAGTTAAGCAGGCAAAAAATCAGCGAACTTGAAGATAGGACAATCAACATTATCACGTCCAAGGAACAGAAAGGAGAGAGATTGATGAAAAGTGAACACAGCCTAAGGTACCTGTGTGACCCTGTTAAATGTATCAATATACACATTGTGGGAGTCCCACAAGAAGAAGAGAAAGAGAAAGGGGCAGAAAGAGTCTGTGAACAAATAATGGCTGAAAACTTCCCAAATTTGATGAAAATCATGTCCAGAAATCTCAGCAAACTCCAAGTAAGATGAACTCTTAGAGACCCACACCAAGACACATTATAACCAAAGTTTCAAAAGACAAAGACAAAGAATCTTGAAAGCAGCAGGAGAGGAATAAATCACATCCAAGGGCTCTTCAATAAAATTATAAGCAAATTTCTCGTTAGAAACTGGAGGCCAGAAGGCAGAGGGGCAATATATTCAACATGGTTAAAGAAAATTTCTGTCAACCGGGAACCCTATATTCAGCAAAACTGCCCTTCAAAAATAAGAGGGAAATTAAGACTTTTTCAGATAAACAAAAGCTGAGAGAGTTCATTTCCCCTAGACCTGCCCTGCATGAATTAAGGGAGTCCTGGGTGGTGAAAGTAACTCATGGTCATGTGGAAAAATAAGGATCTCAATAAAGGTGAATACATGGGCAGTTGTTAAAGCTAGTATTATTGTAACAATAGTTTGTAACTGCTATTTTGTTTTCTACATGATTAAGGAGACTAATACATTTAAAGAGAAACTTTGTTATTGTGAAAACTAGTTATTGCAAATTTGGTAACTCCAAATCCTCCTTTTTATATAATTTAAGAGAATTATGCATTTTTTAAAAAACTATTAATATTTTGGGACACAGTATATAAAAATGTAATTTTGTGACATCAACAACTGAAAAGAGTAGGGATGGAGTGTAAAAAAGCAGAGTTTTTGTATGTTATTGAAGTCAAGTTGGTATAAGTTCATATTAGAGTATATGACTTTAGGATGTTAAATGTAATCCGCATGGTAATAACAAAGAAAATAGCTATAGAGTATATACAAAAAGAAATGAAAAAGGAATTTAAATGTTTAATTAAAAAAATCAACTAAATACAGAAAAAGACAATGGTAATGCAGGGAAAAAGGAACAAAAAAGCTACAAGTATGCAAATAGAAAACAAATAGCAAAATGACAGAAGTAAGTACTTCCTTATCCGTAATTGCTTTTAAGCAATTGAGTTAAACTCATTAAGTAAATGAGTTAAACTTTCCAAATAAAGGACATATTAGCAGAGTAAATAAAAACACATGGTCCAACAAATGTTGTTTACAAGATATTCACCTTAGATGCAAAGACACAAATAGATTGAAAGTAAAAGAATGGGACGCGCCGGCCCTGGAAGTGAGGGCTGGGACCCCGGGTGTGGGGCGCACAGCCCGGGATGCTGCAGGGTTGAGCAGCACCAACAGAAACAGAGTTAAAGTGGCCAGAACATCAGTGGAGAACGATCCGCAATCCCTCTGTTCTGAGACAGAGGCTGAATTTCAGCCGGGGCTGCTCTCTCAGAAGAGGCATAGCAAACCGCCAGGGAAAGCCGCCAGCGAACAAAAGCCCGGAAATACCGGCTCACAGGGTGCCCATCCCCATCCCCCCTCACAAGGGACACGGAGACTCTACCCAAACAGGGTTTTCTGAGTACCTGCAGGCAGGCCCCTCCCCCAGAAGGCAGGCTGAAAAATCAAGAAGCCCACAACCCGGAGCGCCTGAGTGGCGCAGTCACCAAGCACCTGTCTTCGGATTAGGGTGTGATCACAACGCTCCGTAAGGAGTCCTTCATCGGGCTTCTCCACCGGGAACCTGCTTCTTCCTCTCCCACTCCTCTGCTTGGGTTCCCTTTCTTGCTGACTGTCTCTCTCTCTCTCAAATAAATAAATAAACTCTTTAAGGAAGAAGCCCACATCCCTAAGATCTCTATAAAACAAGGGCGCACGGCCTGGGTCCCAGTCAACACTTGGGCTCTGGACAACCCTGCAATCTCTCTTCATCAGAATGACGAGAAGGAGAAGTCCCCCCCAGCAAAGAAAAGATAATGAGTCTGTGGCCTCTGCCACAGAATTGGCCTCGGCCACAGAATTAATACATATGGATGTATCCCAATTATCAGAAATGGAATTCAGAGCAACAATGGTCAAGATGATGAGTAAACTTGAAAAAAGCATCAGAGAAAGCGTTGCTGAGAATATAGAATCCCTAAGGGCAGAAATGAGAGCGAATCTGACAGAAATTAAAAATNATGAAGATAGCAACTTTTCTTCTTGCCTGCTAAAGCCTTGGCAAATGAGCTTGAAGTGCCCAGGTGACAGTGGTAGCATTTAATGCAATGAGGATCTTGCTGATTTCATTGACAGAAGTGATTCCTCTTTTGGGGTCAGGATTTCCAACTATGCAGCGCTCAGAGCTATAGGGATAGGTAGCATTAATTCTGCATTGGGTCATTAAGAGTGTTGCCTAGTAGGATTAGTGCTGCTTCCCTATTCCTTGGTTCCCAGATGCATTTATTTTTCCTAGTGAGCACACAGCATCAGGTAAAGTTCTTTAATCCAAGGTGTATACTGCATCCTAGATGATGGCACTGTACTATC